>NW_023604792.1:0-1000 GCF_014898055.3 Talpa occidentalis | reverse complement strand
AGTAGTTCTCTGCCAAAGGCAGCAATTCAACATTTGGCCTTACATGAACAAGTGAAAAAACTTCTGGGAACAAAAGGCTGTAAACATCCCTAGGCCAAGTCCTTTAGTGTGGAGATGTGGCCATTTAAGGCAAGAGCTAACTGGAGGATAGTTTTTTTTTTGTTTGTTTGTTTTTTGTTTTTGTTTTTTTTATATATAGAGGCATGTTTTCTTTCTTTCTTTCTTTATTTGTTTGTTTTTGTTTATACATGCACTGGGTACAGTCAGAAGCGCGGGAGGGTGAGAGAATTCACCAGAGCCAGAGCGGGGAGCAGAGCAGGCAGAAGGACCGAAGTACACTGCTGAGGGGAGCAGCGGGCGGCAGGAGAGGTCTGCGCGCCATGTGGGAGCCTACTCCGGTGGCCGGGGAGCAGCCGGGGATCGAACCGGCGCCGCAGAGGCCGCGGGCAGCTTCGCAACCCAGCGCTCAACCGCTGCGCCACCGGGGAGGCCCTGGAGGAAAGTCTTTTACTTGACAGTTAAAGATAACAGTTGAATGTCAGAGGTGAGCCAAGCTCCAAGTAGAAGAAAACTCTTCATAAGCCAGAAGGCACCATAGTCGACTCCTGTTTATTTGGGGCTACTTGGTACGGAAGCTGTCAGAGGACGCATTCGAGAATAAATCGACAGCAGTTTTGTGACTGGCTGAGCTAGCTATAACCATCTTTGGCCATGCCTCCGATAAAATGTTGGTAACTCCTTCCAACTGCAAACAACAATCAGCAATCTTAGAGAGAAAGGAATTTTCCGTTCATTATTAAAGTTAGACGGAAACTAGGCCCAACGGAGCACTAACGTGTATCCCAAGTGCACTCGCAGTGAGTTTTGTATTAAAAAGTCAACTATCTGGGGCTTTATTCCTCCCATTTCTTCATCTACCTACTACACCCGTTGCAGTAGATAAAACTGGAATAAACTTACTAAAATATTTTTCATGCTTCGCTAAAAGTCTATTTTCTTT
>NW_023604791.1:0-1000 GCF_014898055.3 Talpa occidentalis | reverse complement strand
CAAGAAGTAGAAACAGAAGAATAAGACGAAAAAGTAGAAATAACAGAAGAATAAGCCGCAAAAGTAGAAATAACAGAATAACCCAAAAAAGCAGTAATAACAGAAGAATCAGCTGTAGAAGAAGCAGAAGAAGTAGAAGTAATTGAAAAAACAAAAAGTGCAGAAGAAACAGAAGAAGATGAAGAAGAAGAAGAAGGACATGTAGAACTACAAGAAGAACAAGAAGAACTAGAAGAAGAAACAGAAGAATAAGAGGAAAAAGCAGAAATAACAGAAGAATGAGCCGAAAAAGCAAAAATAACAGAAGAATAAGCTGAAGAAGAAGGAGAAGAAGCAGAAGAAGACGTAATTGAAAAAGCAGAAAATGCTGTAGAAACAGAAGAAGATGAAGAAGACGAAGAGGGTGATGTAGAGCTACAAGAAGAACAAGAAGAAGTAGAAGAACAAGAAGAACAGAAGTAGAAACAGAGACTTCAGGCTCTAGAAACAACCACCTTGGGGGCCTCCCCTGGTGGCGCAGTGGTTGAGTGTTGGGCTGCGAAGCTGCTTGCAGTCTCTACTGCCCGCAGCCTCTGCAGCCCGGTTCAATCCTGGCCACAGGTGAGGGTCCCACATGGCACAACAGTCCTCTCCTGCCACCCGCTGCTCCCCTCAGCAATGTAGTTCGGTCCTTCTGCCTGTTCTGCTCCCTGCTCTGGCTCTGGTGAATTCTCTCACCCTCCCGCACTTCTGACTGTACCCCGTGCTTGTATAAATAAAATTAAAAAAAAAAAGAAGTTCTGTTTGCAGAACTTCTAACCTCTTGGAACCCCCTGTGCACAGTAAGCAGGTGCTCTCAGAGACTCTGGTTCCCTTTAGGGCAGCAGGTGCCAGCACACCCGCAGAGGACCTTACACTCCTTCAAAGGAAACAGGCACCCCCTGATCACTGCAGCACTATTTACAGTAGCCAAACTGTAGAAGAGATGGTACATAGATAATAGGATACTATTCATCAAAAA
>NW_023604790.1:0-1000 GCF_014898055.3 Talpa occidentalis | reverse complement strand
TCCCCAGTTGTCGAGTCCTGCCAATGGAGGCAAGCTTCCTCACCCTCTTTGGATGTCTCTGGAACCCCACAAACAAAGCAGCAGGTTATTTTTTCTTGCTTCAGGTCAAATTCAACTTTCACAAAGAATTCCTATAGAAGCCACAAAATGAAACATGTCCATAAGAGCTGGGGTACATGCCAGAAACTCAAGGGGTGAGAGGATTCACCAGAGACAGAGTGGGGAACAGAACAGTCAGACTGATGAAATACATTGCTGAGGGGAGCAGCAGAGAGACAGGAGAGGTCTGCTAAACCATATGGGAAGCTCCCTGGCCAGAGATCGAACTTGTGATGCATGACAGCGGATAGCTTCATAGGTTGTGTCTTATGCCCTTGCGCCACGAGGGAGTCCTGCATCTAAAATCAACAAGAAGGTGTGACTTTATGTGTTTCTCTACAAGGGATCAAAATTTTCTGAAAGATCTCTAGAATTTTAGAAGATTCTTTCTAAACCTTTTGTTTAGAAACTTTACCACATTCATCTATATCTCTTGTCTTTGTTTATCAATTGGCCCACGATCGATTGATTGATCTATACATCCATCCCTCTATCATCAATCAGTCATCTATCTAGTGTTTTCTCTTTTCTTTTTGTTTTCTTCTGTACATGCACAACAGCAGTTTTTATGTTGAATTTCCATTGGTTATGCTCAGTAATTACAAGTTCATTTTATGTGTGTAATTAATTTGTATTATTGTCCTCAAAACTATGAGATTGTTCTTGGGCCTCCCCGGTGGCGCAGCGGATAAGCGCTGGGTTTTGAAGCTGCCCGCGGCCTCTGTGGCGCAGGTTCGAACCCCGGCTGCACCCCGGCCACTGGAGGAGGGTCCCACATGGTGCACAGAACTGTCCTGCTGCCCGCTGCTCCCCTCAGCAGTGTACTTTGGTCCTTCTGCCTTCTCTGCTCCCGCCTCTGGCTCTGGTGAATTATGTCACCCTCCCGCACTTCTGACTGTAC
>NW_023604789.1:0-1000 GCF_014898055.3 Talpa occidentalis | reverse complement strand
AGTGAACCTCCTCTACTCTTTGTTCCCAATATTTGGTGTTGAGTTTTCATGGTTTCCATATTGTGGAAAATAAGCTAAGGTCATACATGTAACAACACTAAAAGTATCCTTTCACTTGAGTCTGCAGGTAATTAATTTTATAGAACAACTTGTAGGGTGCTTATTTATCATCAGTGTACATTGGAAAGATTGTGACATTTGCAGTGACAGGTGCCTGTGTTCCTTAAGTACTGGAAGAGAACAAGAAGAACTTTTACAGGGGCCTCCCCAGTGGCACAGTGGGTTGAGCGCCATGCTGTGACGCTATCCACAGCTTTCTGCAGTGTGGGTTCGATCCCCGGCCAGCCAGGGCCAACCCACATGGTGAAGCTGAACTCTCCTGCCTTGCCTGCTGCTCCCCTCAGCAGTGTCTTTGATCTGTCTGCCTGTTCTGCCTCCCGCTCTGTCTCTGGTGAATTCTCTCATCCTCCCGTGCCTCTGACTGTACCCCAGTTCTTGTATAAATAAATATTTTTTAAAGATTTATTTATTTATTTATTTATACAAGATCCGGGGTACAGGCCAGATGCGTGGGAGAGTGAGAGGATTCACCAGAGACAGAGCAGGGAACAGAACAGGCAGACTGATGAAATACACTGCTGAAGGGAGCAGCGGGTGAGACAGGAGAGGTCTGCCGCGCCATGTGGGACCCTCACCGGCTGGCCGGGATCGAACCGGTGCTGCAGAGGCTGCGGACAGCTTCACAGCGTGGCACTCAACTGCCTGCGCCACCAGGGGAGTTCCCTAAATAAATCTTTTTTTAAAAAGAAGAATCTTTACGATTTTACGATTTTAAGATAGTTTTTGTATCAAGAATTTTTATATGAACGAAGCAGGCTGAGGTTTGAGTGTCCCTAACATACCAATGCTATGCTCATGTTCTGGGAAGACAGTCTTTTCTGTTAGCAGGGTATCTGGGTGTTTCTGCTGAAATGAATAAGTCTTATGTGATCTTATGTGA
>NW_023604788.1:0-1000 GCF_014898055.3 Talpa occidentalis | reverse complement strand
GACCTCTCCTGTCTTGCCTGCTGCTCCCCTCAGCAGTGTATTTCAGTCAGTCTGCCTGTTCTGCTCCTTGCTCTGTCTCTGGTGAATCCTCTCACCCTCCCACGCATCTGGCCTGTACCCCGGTTCTTGTATGCATGAATAAATAAATCTTTGAAAAAAAATGATGAGTGCGGGTCAGCCATGTAGATTTCACATGTCACACCCCCAGCTCTCCACCTCTTAATATTATAAACCGAGACCTAGACCTGCTTTTTACAGCCTCTTCTCTGCTGCTCTTCCCAGACTGGGACCACAACCTTTCACTGCTGCTTTTCTCATCGTAATTAACCGCAAGTCAAGGGACTGTAAATAGCCAATGGCCCATTCTGACTCCCTACTGGGCAGACCAGATCCTTCCTCTCTGCGAGTCCTCTCTTTCTCTCTCTCCCAAATGTATTCCCATCTTTTAGGTGCCTTCCTATGTCACCAGTACTTGGATAGTCTCCTTCTCTCACTATGGGGACCATAGTTCCTCCCCTTGGTTAATAAGTGGGCCCAAGCCTTCAACCTGAGGTTCTACTCTAAACGTTCTTGTTATATCTGCCTTCAATTAAGACTCGTGAGGGACTAAGACAACTCCAGTCAGCTATTCTAGATCCTGAAGTGTCAGGGCTAGGCCTCTGGTCCTGCACTGTAATTCCTCTTAAATGCCACAGGGGGTTCTTGTTAAATGGTAGTAAGATCAGCCATACGTGGGGCAAAAGCAAGCTATCTCTAAAGAATTTCTAGATAATAGGAAAAAGTCAACAGTTTCCCCTTTCATATTTTTGGCTTGCCACCACCTTGCCCATAAGGTGTTCTCGGGGGGAATGGGATACCCAGAAAATTTATACAATGATGCTTGCTCTCGAGCATTACACCCTGGGACCCAAAATATTCTGGTAGGACATCAGGCTTATAGGACAATTTCCTGTCGCAGGAGGAGGAGCCATAAGGTTACACAAGGCTCAGTGGCTGAAAG
>NW_023604787.1:0-1000 GCF_014898055.3 Talpa occidentalis | reverse complement strand
CCCCAGTTGCCCATGGCAGTACCCAGGTCAGTAAAGCACCCTGGTATCAACTTTTCTTCCACTCCCTGCTTTATGCTTCCTGTTCCCACGGTAATGAACCCAAATAAACTATTTGCATGCAAAATCTCAAGTTTTTTTTCTGGCTAAGATATGTGTGTTACTTGGGGAAAATGGACATGGGGATAAAGCTGCTAATATGGGTGTGGAAAGGTACCCACAGGAAAATTATCATTTATGCTAAATGCTGTTTATGTAAAAATACATAGATATGTAAAGAGATGCATGCAAAAATGTCACCAAAATATTAATGTTTATTATTATGGTAAGATGACAAGATAATTTTTATTACATTTTTATATTTCAAAAGTTTCATATTTTATAAATGGTTTGAGTTGTTCACAATGAATGTGTGATATTTACATAATATAATTAGAGAAACACAGTGAGAATGGAGTACAAATAATGAGACAATAAATAGATCTTTGGGCCAAGGTGGTATCTCTCACTTTAGCATCTACACATAAAAATCTTTTTTTCCTGAAGCCAGAAAGCAAACCCTTCCCTATAGAAGTAAATAGAAGTTTTACCTTGTCAAAAGAAGTGTCAAGGCATGAGCAGAGCCCACTAGTTGCATAGCAAGGGCTGGACTTCAATCTGAGATCCACTGGAACCTCTTTCTCTCCTCACACACCATCCTCCAACCTTGCTGAAACCAGATAACTCCAACTCCCACTTGGAGAAAAAGAAAAAAAAATGTCCTAAACTCTTAGGCATTTGGTATTGCCTCAAAATTCTCACTTATGAGAGATAACAAGAGGAATTAAATTGGCTGATGTGTTCCAAAGGCTTATTTGGGCCCGATGAGGAATGAGGCCATCTATTCAGAATTTTCTTTCCATCACTATCCCTCCCTCTGATCCACAGTTTCAAGTCTTTCATTTATAATCGTCCTTAATATAGCTTGGTTCAGTTCCTAACCAGAACATGCAGTGGGAAGGAA
>NW_023604786.1:0-1000 GCF_014898055.3 Talpa occidentalis | reverse complement strand
AACAGGGTAGTGCCCACGAAAAGGAGAAGTTCCAGGTTCCCTGCCCCACCCAAGGTAGGGTGGAGCTGAGCAGGGAGGAGCAGAAGCTGGAGGAGGAAACTGGAGAAGGAAGGAAGCAGGACAGAGAGCCAGAAGGAGACCTGGAAGAGGCACATGGAGCAGAGAGAACTGTGAAAAAACTGTGCTTGCCTTTTGGTCGTGGACTGGTTGAAACAGATGTGGGTGAGACTCATGGGGAGGTGACAGTGGTATTTTTTGTCTTGATTTTGATTTTGCTCTTTTCCTCCCAGACTTGTTTGATTGTTTCTGAGCCTTTTCTGTGGGTCCCCACCAGAAGGTGCTTTAGACTTGGGGCAGGCTTTCAGGCCTTGCTCAGGGCCAATCCTGTTTGGGTGAACTTTTACCCACGAGGGGAAACTTTAGGTGCTTGATTTAGAAACTATAGTCTTTGTCTTTTCTGTATTGTTTACTAATTGTATTAAAGTTTCTTTCCGTTAAAGTCTTATATGTTTTGTGTTGATGAGGCAGATGGCAGAACCTATTTAGAGGAGGCAGGTTTGAGGGTTCTGGGGTGCCCCTCTGTAGGGTAAGGTAAAAGGTATCAGGCTTTTCTGCCCTTCCGCCATCAGGATAGATGAGGGAGCCCTGTGATCCTGGGTGCATGCCTGATGGCGGGCACCTGAAGTGGGTCCACCTGAGCTAAGAGACTGATTTATAAGGGTGGTGCAGCAGAGTGCGGTGTGGTGGTGGTGCGGTGTTAAGGGTGGAGGAGTGGAGTGTACGGAGGAGTGTTGGGGCGACTACAAACAATGGCGAAGAGCATGTGGCTGCTAGAACCGTTCATAAACCTGCTCGGAATGGGTTGGTTGCTTTACAACTGGCGTAGACAGCAGGACGGTTCGAGGCAGGACGGCTCTACGCAGACGAAGCCCTTTGAAATCTGGAGAGGGATCCCCGGATGGCCGGCCACGAGCAGATGGTACCCGGTGGCCGACCTCCT
>NW_023604784.1:0-1000 GCF_014898055.3 Talpa occidentalis | reverse complement strand
AATAATTAGTAGAATAAATGCCTAGCTAAATTATATTTTTGTTGTACTTTTTCATGGGTGAACTATATTGAATAAAATTTCCTCATTCAATATTAATAAAAGAAATGTGGATTTTTTAAATTTTTGGTGAATGGTAAATTGAATGTTTGTATCTAATATAAATATGTAGCAATTTTTTTTCTAAAAAAAAAACATAAGTGGGATATTTGAAGGACATAGATCAGAATGAAATATACTAGAATTGAGATCAAGACAATTTTGGAAACTATGATGAATTAATAGATGTAAGTAAAGTAACAGACATGAACATACATTTTAAATAATAGTGG
This sequence comes from Talpa occidentalis, assembly GCF_014898055.3. NCBI lineage: Eukaryota > Metazoa > Chordata > Mammalia > Eulipotyphla > Talpidae > Talpa > Talpa occidentalis. The sequence goes on along the minus strand of NW_023604784.1, from coordinate 671 downwards.
TAAATTATTCTTGGTAATCCTTACCTGGAAGGATTCCCCATATCATCAGATATTGCTGAGAGTTGGGGATACAGAGGTGACTATAATGAGGACAATCAGCTGTAAAGCAGTTTAAGAAATTACTACAGGGCCTCCCTGGTGGTGCAAGGGGTTAAGCACAGCACTATGAATCTATCCGTGGCCACTGTAGCACAAGCTTGATCCCCAGCCAGCCAGGGAGCCACCCACATGGTGCAGCAGACCTCTCTTGTCTCACCCACTGCTCCCCTCAGCAGTGTATTTCAGTCAGTCTGCTTGTTCTGTTTCCCACTCTGTTTCTGGTGAATCCTCTCACCCCTGCTCCCACATCTCTGGCCTGTACCCCAGTTCTTGTATGCATAAATAAATAAATTAAAAAATAGAAAATAAATTACTACATCTCCTTCACACTACATGACATGATAACAGCTTCTTCTAGAAGGAAATTACAAGTTAACTTTCTGGAGAGCTTTTGTGACTGATATTGTTCTTTAGTACAGCATGTACACTTGGGACTAGTTTTATCACAAAAGAAACCACAAGGGCAGAGGATGAGTGAAAAACAGTGTGCATATCTTTTGCTGAAAACGAGGAATTCTTTCAACACTTGACTCTCAGAACACTGGAGTCATATTTTCCATGTTGGAAAATAG
>NW_023604783.1:0-1000 GCF_014898055.3 Talpa occidentalis | reverse complement strand
CTTAGTGTTTTTTTTTTCCCTGCTATGGGTCATAATATTTCTTTGTTTTGCTATTCATCTAAACACTCAAAACATTTTTAGTGAGCTTAGGTCCAACTGTAATATTCCATCTTTTAAAATTATTTACCAGTGGTTTAAAATACTGAAATATTTGCATCATTCTTGTTGACATAGTTTTCTTAACCTCTCATTCGGTCTATTAATATCAATTCAAAACAAATTTTATTAAACATTCCATTAATTTGTATATCATCTCAAATGATTTTTAGAAATACATAGTTAATTTTGAAAGTGTTGCTTTTCCTGTGACATTTCCAAAGTCTTGTTTATCTTTGACATTCTGCATAGGCTGTTTTATTATAAAAATATTTAATGATCATTAAATATTATGGTGGTTTATATAACCCTTAAAACTGTACTTTTCAATGTAAGGTCCATGAAACCAGCAGTCATAGCATTTATTCAGAGTTTGCTTTGGAGATAAACGAAACTATAAAACAATCTTTCTGTTTCATCAAAACTCAAAAGCAAAGAGGCAAGTTCATCAATATTTATGTTCAGGAAAGCATTTCTAATACATGCATTCTCATGCACCATGAAAAGAGACATCCACAACCACTCAGCTTTGATAATGTCTGGAGTTACACACATCCGCACCTGTTGACCCCATTCTGCAGACCTCATTTATTCCAGTCATTGTTTGCACATGTGCTGTGTGTGCTCATCCACACAGTATGTCCTGTATGATGGCCAATCTTTCTTGAAACAACGAAAAGTGAGTCACTTTATTTCTTTCTTTGCAATAGTCCCACTATGGAAGCTCTGGCTCCTACCCAAAAGTTGGACCATCCATCCTCTTCCAGCCTGGTGTCAATTAAAAAATTACAACTCTCTCTCTCACTCTCTCTCTTCTCTCTCTCTTTCCCAGTCTTGTTTCTAAGAAATTTATTCTTTTCTTCCTGAACATTTTCTGTGAATGAGAATAGGATGATTAAATGAT
>NW_023604782.1:0-1003 GCF_014898055.3 Talpa occidentalis | reverse complement strand
TAATTTTTTACTATATCCAAAAAAGTTACTTTGATAATTAAACTGAAATATTTTCTGGAAAAGGATAAAATTGCCCTTTTAAAAATTGAATCCACTTATTTAGCAATCTGTTGACATTAAAGCAGTTTTTTACTCATGTTGTCGTACTCCAAACAGTACTTGTTTGATGTACAAACTATTTTTGTTGGTCACTTGCACAATCAAAATTAATGAGTTGTTTGCTAACCTTTCTTTTGTGTACAATGGAAATTGCTGAATATGGGAAAAATGCTGGAATAAAATAATCCAGAAATACAGAATGCAGGATCCTATTTTTGTGTCCTATCAATATCAGCAGTGGTGAGACAGATGTAATCAATGGAATTCTCTAGGCCAATGTAGGGGGAAAATGTTTTTCTTCTTTCCTTGCTAGGTTCTTGGCTGGGCCAATAATTAAATTGGCACAAAACAGATTAACAGGAGAAAAATAAAATAGTTTCATATGTATGGGGATCTTAGAGTTCTCTGATCCAGAGATTAGTGAAACAGCCAGCTTTTTATCTTCTAGACAATGAAATCTTGAGGGTTGTTAAAATGTATTTTTTTTTTCTTTTGGTATATAGCCTTCATATCTCTAAATTCTATCTTTGAATAAGGATGCCTTCTATTCTCTCTTTACAAGGAGGATATGTTGTCACATGGTAATTTATCTCCTTTCAAGGATATAGGAGGGTTAGAATGTTATGACACTAGTTGTTTCTTAAGTAACTTTAATTAAAAATAGTCAGTATGACCAAGTGTGTCATATTGGGGGTCATCTGTGTTCGAATCCCATCACCAGGTAGCCTGATTTATCCAGAAGCAGCATAGTGGAATGAACTCTGTGGCGATCTTGCTGTGAATTGCACTAATCGTTCAGTTTTTCCACAGTCTGTTAGGCTAGTTACAGGCCTGTGTCTATGATGCAAATAAAATGGACAGTTGAGACAATTATCTGAACAATTGTGGTAAAAAGGAAGCTTGT
>NW_023604781.1:0-1003 GCF_014898055.3 Talpa occidentalis | reverse complement strand
TGCTGCACTGTGTGGTAGCTCCCAGGAGAGGCCTCAGGGATCGAACTCATACCGCAGAGGCTGCTGATAGCTTCATAAAGCCGTGCTTAACCATTTGCACCACCAGGGAGACCCATGTAAAAAAGCAATTAAGAAGAATGAGAAGACAAGCTACAGACTAGGAGAATGTATTTGCAAACTACATGTCCAACAAATGATTTGTATCTAGAAATTATAAAGAACTCTCAAAACTTGACATAAAAAAAGCAAATAATCCAACCCAAAAGATGAGAACATTGGACTGGAACATTGTTCCAAATATTGCTGGTGGGAATGCAAAATGGTACTGTCACACTGGAAAACAATGGGACAATTTCTTATAAAATAAACATGCATCATCATATGACCCACCAATTATACTCTACCCTAGACACATGAAGATTTATGTTCACTCAAAGCTTGTACAGGAATATTTATAGCAGCTCTATTCATAAGTGCCCAAAATTGAAATAATCCAAATGTCCTTCAATAAGGAAAGAGATTTTACAAAACTGGTTCATCTATAGAATGGCTTAAAAAGGAAGAACTATTTATGTATGAAACAACTTTGATAATCTTTAAGGCATCCTATTGAGTGAAATAAGCTAATCTGTCTTTTGATTTGTATTAGCATGGTATGATATATCTTTCCTCTCCTCTTATAATTGTATTTATATTTTAATATAATCTATAGTATATTTAATGTAGATAACAGTTGAGTCTTACTTTTTGATCCTTTTTGACAATTTCTGTCTTTTAACTGGTGTAGTAGATCATGGACATTTAAAGTGATATAGTTGGATTAATAACTAACATTCACCACTACTTATTTGCTGTCCTTTTCTGTTTCCCTTTTTTGGCCTTCCATTCTTTTCCTGGTTTCTGTAGTTTTAGTTGAGTGTCTTGTATCCCTGAAATGAATCTTACCTGATCCTGGTATATAATCATTGTGGTATACTGTTGAATTTGATTTTCTTGTATTTTG
>NW_023604780.1:0-1004 GCF_014898055.3 Talpa occidentalis | reverse complement strand
TTCAATACCTGTGTCAATGCTATGATAATCCTTTCTACCCTATCCGACTCTTAGCATTTTGTGAGCCGGTTTCTGGTCTTGTGCACACCTCCTTTTCAGTTTTTCTGTTCTTGTCCTCCATCACTATTATAATAACTATCAATGTTATAAGAGATGTTGTCTTTTGGGGCATATGTTTTCCAGATTAAAAAAAAAAACACTAATAACATAACCAGATTTTAAAGAACACAGACAACTTTTCCTGCATTTTTTTCTTCTATCTTTTATAGCATTCTATTTCAAGATGAAGAAAGAAAATTTATTATTTCTATCAGCAGGCTTATTTTTCATATTCCAGATTGTTTTGTCTCTGTTACAGAAGCAGATTTTAGTAAAAGATAACAGATGTGACTTCACCATAAGAAAATAAATGCTTAAATAAGATATGACATATATTAGGAGAAAAATATTAAACTAATAAAAAGAAAACCAAGGCTCATTATAACTTAAACAATATTTATAAAGATCACAAGAGAGTCAAAAGCAAAGTGCCCTATCTTACTTGTTGCTTAGCACTGCCTAAATCAATTGCTCAAAATTAAAAGAGAAGGAGCAACAACATAAAAATAAAATCTGAATTTCAACATTTCTCCATCAGATTACTGTCATAAATAAATACCGCATCAGCATAGAGGAAATTATTTTTTCTCAAAGATGTCTTAATCAAATACATATGGCTCTAGGTCCATGAATGCCTCCCGTTAGTCTTACAAATGACCCAAAGAGCTGTATTGTGAATAAATTATTTTCAGTTAGTAAAGTTAAACCTTTCAAAGGAAGTAAAGTTCATAATTACCCCTTTTTTTAACACTGGAAAAATAATGAAGGATGTTTGATACTGGTATCTAAAGAGATTTTCTCTGATACATCTATTTGGGGTGGAGATTTTTACTAAATGACTTCTGTTTTTGTTTTTGTTTTTTTTTTTTTTTTAGTCACAAACACTATCATTATGTAACAGGGTG
>NW_023604779.1:0-1004 GCF_014898055.3 Talpa occidentalis | reverse complement strand
GGGAGGACCCACAGCCAGGAACCCGTTCAATATCGGGGCTGCCCTATAACAGAGCCACCACTGCTTGAGGTTCTGTCCCTGCGTCCCTTGGCGTCCAGCCAGGCCGGTCTTGCAGTTCCGGAGAGAGAAGGAAACACAGATTCTCTGCAGCTTGGACAGGGCCGGGCCTCACGGGACCTGTCTCTGGGCACAGTCGGCGTTTCCCTGAGAGTCCGCGGGAGGATGGACACAAGCTGAGGAGACCGTCGCTGAGCATCCTTCCCCGGACAACAGGAGTTTGTTCGGGAAAGTGGAGAAAGACGAACCCCTCCCAGGAGGCAGCTTGTCCGACGCACCTCGTGACCCGTGTGAGGAATGATGCGTCTCCCTCCCGCAGCCCCGGTCTCTGCACTCCCCGGGGCCAGAGTCAAGCCTGGGGGCAGAGAGGATCCCAGAGACAACCAGGAGGTTCTGGAGACGATGTTGGTACAATCCAGGGTGGTTATTCTGCAAAACTGGAATGAGAGGAACTGGATGAATATTTTGAAAGTTGAGGGTGAGAAACCCTCAGCCACCGCCACATTCACGGTGAAAAGCTGATGTTCCCACTAAGACCAGGGACAAGACGGGCGTCCACGTCACCTCGTCACTCACCGTCGTCCTGCACGTCCACAGGAAGCATCTGGGCAGGAAAAGACCCAAAGGATCTGACCTGGGAGAGGAAGTCAAGGGTCACCACTCCCAGCTGAGAGGCTCGTGTGCTCAGAGAGTCCAGAAAGATTCTACACAGAGAACGTCTGGAATCACCAGTGGGCACAGCCAGGGACAGGGTCCAGAGTGGACACACAGAACCCCACGGCGTCCTGCCTGGGAGCAGCACGTCAGGGGAAGTGAGCGTCCGGGTCCAGTGACACTCTCGCCCTCAGGAAGGAGCCCCGGGGAGTGACCTGAGCAGGGGGGACGGAGGTGCAGTGCAGACTCGACACTGTGCAGTGGACACGAAAGACCACACAGGACATGCTGAG
>NW_023604778.1:0-1006 GCF_014898055.3 Talpa occidentalis | reverse complement strand
ATTTGCTTTCCCTGATGACAAGTGATGTTGAACATTTTTTTCATAGTCTGTTGGCCATTTGCTTTCCTCTTCAGAGAAGTTTCTTTTTAGCTCTTCTGCCCATTTTTTGACTGGATTATTTTTTATTTGTTGTTGGAGTCTCATCAGCTCTTTGCAGATTTTTGTGATCAGTCCTTTATCATTAGTGGTTGGGTGCAAAAATGTTCTCCCAGTTGGTGGGGTTCTCTTTGTTTTGTGTGTTATTGTCTCTTTTGCTGTGCAGAAGCTCTTTAATTTGATGTAGTCCCAGCTGTTTATCTTGCTCTCACTATCACTGCTTGGTGATGTGTCTGTAAAGATGTCTTGAGGTGCAAATCCCGTAGTGTTTCGCCTATATTTCCTTCTATGTATTTTATGGTTCAGTCTTATGTCTAGTTTTTTTATCCATTTTGAGTTGATTTTTGTGTATGGTGTGAGGTAGTGGTCAAGCTTCATTCTTTTGCATGTAGCGACCAGTTTTCCCAGCACCATTTATTGAACAAACTTTCTTTGCTCCAATGCATAGTCTTTGCTCCTTTGTCAAAGATTAGTTGACCATAAATCTGTGGGTTTATTTCTGGATTTTTCTATTCGATTCCATTGGTCTGTATGTCTGTTCTTGTTCAATACCATGCCAGTTTTGATGATTATGGCTTTGTAGTATAGTTTTGAAGTCTGGGAGTGGTGATGCCTCCATTTCCCTTCTTTTTTTTCAGGTAGAGCTTTGGCTATTCGGGGTTTTTGGTGATTCCATATGAAGTTCATCAATAATTGTTCTATTTCTTTGAAGAATGCCATTGAGATTTTTGATTGGAATAGCATTGAATCTGTATATTGCTTTTGGTAGGATGGCCATTTTAATAATGTTTATTCTTCAAATCATGAGCAGGGATTTCTTTCCATTTCTTTGTGTCTTCTTCTATTTCTTTAATCAGTGTTTTAATAGTTTTGCTTGTATAGGTCCTTTACCTCTTTGTTGATTTATTCC
>NW_023604777.1:0-1009 GCF_014898055.3 Talpa occidentalis | reverse complement strand
AGGTTCCAGTGGAGCTCAGACTGAAGTCCAGCCCTTGCTATGCAACTAGTGGGCTCTGCTCAGGCCTTGACACTTCTTTTGACAAGGTAAAACTTCTATTTACTTCTATAGGGAAGGCTTTGCTTTCTGGCTTCAGAAAAAAGATTTTTATGTGTAGATGTCTAAAGTGAGAAATCCCACCTTGTCTCATTATTTGTGCTCCCATTTTTACTGTGTTTCTCTATATTATGTAAATATCACACATTCATTGTGAACAAACTCAAACCATTTATAAATATGAAACTTCTGAAATATAAAAATGTAATAAAAAATATCTTGTCATCTTACCATAATAATAAACATTAATATTTTGGTGACATTTTTGCATGCACTCTTTTACATATCTATGTGTTTTTAATAAACAGCATTTAGCATAAATGATAATTTTCCTGTGGATACCTTTCCACACCCATATCAGCAGCTTAATCCCCATCTCCATTTTCCCCAAGTAACACACATATCTTAGCCAGAAAAAAAACTTGAGATTTTTGCATGCGAATAGTTTATTTGGGTTCATTACCGTGGGAACAGGAACATAAAGCAGGGGAGTGGAAGAAAAGTTGATACCAGGGAGCTTTACTGACTGGGTAACTGCCATGGGCAACTGGGGTTCAATCTCCCCTGACAATAAGGGCAACTGGACTAAGGTGGTGGAAGTTGATACCTGCATGAAACTGCTTACTATGAAACAATAAACTATAGCAGTAAAAAGGTGAACTGAAGGGATAGAAGACATGAGGACTGAGAAATGTCATACAGTCTACTCCTTACACCACTCAGATCTTTTCATGGGCTCTGTGGAGTCCAGTCAGTCACAGGGTCTTTGATGGGGTGGCCAGTGACAAGCTCTACAAAAGATTCAGTTAATGGGCAAAGCCTCCACAATGCATGTGGTCACAACACCATTATTAAGTGTGTTTGTCTCCTTCCCACACAGCCATTCCAGATTCCCCTCTCCCTGGAGCAAACC
>NW_023604776.1:0-1010 GCF_014898055.3 Talpa occidentalis | reverse complement strand
GCTAGCAAATGAACAAAAGAATAAATATTTAATTCTATTTTATAAACTTATGAATTAATGGACCTACACACTGATCCTCAGTGACTACCAGCCATCACTAAGAGATAAGTTATTGTGTGTGTCCCTGATATGTCATAACATTATCTATGAAGTAGTTTTGCTGAGAAAGTCAAGCCTAAATTAAATCAAACCATTAGTTCTAACTATCAATTTACTGAAAAGCAGGGACAAAGCAAAATGTCACTAAATATCACAAGCATGTAGTCAGCAAAGCCAGAATGTAAAAATTATGTAGAATGAATGAATTCAGTCCTTCAGCAAATACATTGCTGGTAAGGAAAAAATGAGATGGCTAAATGTAGAGATTATAAGACAAAACTAGAATTGGCTTCAAAATAATCTGTGGAATTGGTGAAGATGAAAATGAAATATGATTGGCTCAGAGCTGGTGATAGTTGGTGCTGGGTGATGAGTACAGGTTGGTTCATTACACTGTTCTATTTGTGGTTTCATGCTTTAAACTTTTTAGAATACAAAGTTGAAAACATCTCTCTTTCTAAATTTGAAACTAAGACAAATTCAGCCTGACTGTAAAAGTTTTATGATGATTTCGATCGCCATATCAAATTACTAATAAAAGATTTCTTGCCATTTTCTGTTATAAATCATAAAAGTCCAGTTATGTTTCTATTTTGTTATAGCTTATGGTTTGTGTGTTTTTTCATGAGAGAAACTTTTCTCATTCAAATTTAACTTCAAGGGTCTCTTTGATCCATGTCTCTGTAAACTCAAGCCTTAATTTGAAATTATAGAAAACATATGCAGTCAACAGGAGGACAGGGGAAGTCATTGTAGAATGATAATAGTTATAGTAATTATAGTTTCTTTTTCGATCACAAAGGAGATATATGGGATGAAAAACAGTCCTTCAGTCTTACTGACAATAAAGAAATACAGGGACCAGGAAAATGAATAACTATAAGAAAGTGAAAATCAAAATCAACAAAAAA
>NW_023604775.1:0-1012 GCF_014898055.3 Talpa occidentalis | reverse complement strand
GAAACCTCCACAGGAACTGGTGTCAGGGTAGAGAAACCTAAACTATTACTGAGAAATTCCTCTAAGTTCAGTGGGACAAACCTGGGCCTTAATAACTCTGGGGAAACCCAGTCATGTGGGAATGGTTCACACCTTTGTAAGTTTTATTTCCAGGAACTCAAACCAGTTCACATAGTGAGTATCCAGGGGGATAAAAATCCCCTCTTGCTTCAGACAGTGGGAAAAGCAAAGTCACCATTAACTTGTCCTTGGAGGTAAACCAGGGGGCAACTTGCCATCAAGGCCAGGAGTTATCTTTGAAGGAATTTCTTATCCATTCCAGCATAGTTCCAATATAATTAATCAAGCGACCTTATATATAGGCAAACATAGTTTCTACATGCAAGAGAAGACTTTTTCAAAGAATATAGGCATTGGTTTCCGTGTATTCTGGAATCACCAATTTGAATAAAGCCATCGTAACAAATATTCTCTATTGAGTATTACAGTATCCTAGGAGAACTGGTTGAGGATTAACATGTTACCATAAACTTTTATGTTGGTATTATTGCATTCAAATTAGGGTGTTACTGCACTAATATTGTGGGTGAGGAAACCATTCATCAGAAAAATGATGAAGGTCTTCAAGCTGCCCAGTGAGTAACTGGTGCCTCTGGAATGCAACACTGCTCTTTGATTCACCAGGACACCTCCTAATGTCAAACAGGGCAGACCAATGAGAAGCTCTGATGTGCTGAAACACATTCTCAACCCAATCAAAATCAACGCAGCTGGGTGCCAGAGGCGACAGACGGACTGTTCAACATCACAACCACGAGCTGACATTTCGATCCCTGCTTGGAGCGGTGGAGGACACAGAATTGAGCCGTCACCCTCTTGCAATGTCGCAGGATTTCTCCTGTTTTCTCACAGAGCTGTTCCCCCACCCAAGTAGATGGAAACCCAAAGGTGAATACTAATATCCCTTACTTTGGAGAATGTTTTATGATTTCAAACCTTGTCTAATTGACTT
>NW_023604774.1:0-32876 GCF_014898055.3 Talpa occidentalis | reverse complement strand
AGCCAACATCTGCATCAGTAATATAGAAAATCCTTGAATTTCCTCAAATTATGTCCTGGAAAACGTTCCTCAAATTATGTCCCCTGCAGTTATTTCATTGTTTTCCTTTCCTTTCCAGTCTGATTTGGCTAATTTTAATGCCATTCCAATAGGGAACAGTGGTAGAGAAAGAAATAGATGAGATAGTAATACATCACTCCTTAATTCTTGTAGCCCTAGGAAAATCAAGTGTTCTCTATGGTGGTGAAAAGAGGAGATTATTTCCTGATGCAGGAGCACTCACAATGTAATGGAAATGCAGGGTTGTATTGCCATGGTTTGATCCATAGCACATTTGGAATAGTGCCCAAGTCCTGTTTCATAAGCCTAAATAACTAACCTGGACCCGGGTTCCAAGGAGGACCATGAATTTGTGGCTCATGCGTGCACACTCCTCTGCCCCACGGGGGGCATATTGTGGCAACACCCTTGTACAGACTTTGTTTCCTGTGGTTTCCTGAGGGGAGGTTCCCCGAACTGTGTTTGCATGGAATAGCTGTGAGCCATCTACAAACTTCCATAATGGAGTTTCCCTTCATGTATTTAAGCTGTATTCTGTTGTATAGTGATTTGTGGACCAGACAATGTAGCAGAAGTACACTGAAGCAAGTTGATTAAGAGTTGATAAATGAATGTAATGTAACAGAATTAGCTGACTGCTTTATTCTCAAAATGTTTATACTTCAGTTAGTTTATGCTTTAGTTGGAATTACCATGTTAATCCCTTCATCATATTGCTCTGTACTATTCTCAAATAGTTTCTCATTAAAGTCTTTTCTCCTTGATCTGCTTTGCAGACTTTCCAAACAAAGACTGCCACCTTTTTCCAATGTATGTTTTTCAAGCATCACAGAACTGGGGTGTAGACCAGAGGTGCAGTGGTTGAAAGGATTCACCAGAGAGAGTGGGGAGCAGAACAGGCAGATGTACTGAAATACACTGCTCCAGGGAGCAGCAGGCATGACAGGAGAAGGCTGCTGTACCCTATGTGGCTTAGCTCCCTCGTGGGGAATTGAACTCAGGCCACAGCAGTGATAGAGCTGAGACTTACTCTCAAAGCCAACAGCGTGGCCCCTTTCCCAATAATTTCTCACTGCACCATTGGCCATATAGAATTTAATATAAAATGAATGTGTCTTTACTGATCAATGAATCATGTCACAGGCAAGTTTTAGATTTAAATTAATTGGTATGCATGTGTAAGGACTATATACTACATGGTTACTATGAATAGTTTTTTCTGAAATTGAAAAGACTCTTTTTGGTAAATGTCAAAGTAAAAACTAATATGAAAATATTTAACCTTTCGTTCTTATTATAACAAAATGGAAAATAACAAATGACAGGGTTTCACATGGTAGCCCTGAAGGATAATGCTTTTCAGATCCCTTTTATCCATCTCTTTTAATAAATAGCCCTTCATTACCTTTTTATGTTACAAGTTTGCATACTGAACCAGATTGCAATGAAATAACAGTCTAATAAAAAACATTATGTTTGAAATAGATGTAGTTCATTCTGTGCCCATAAATTTTTAAGTAGTTGATGGAAAATTGGTCTCTCTAAGTAAGAGATTTTTGTTTTATTTTCAAGTTAGGCTATAGTTTTGGATCTGTGGACAAACCATTTACTCTCCCTGGTATTATCTTTCTTCTAGCTAATTCTGTGAGTCATAGTCTCTTCTGGTACCATCGATATTATTGCAAAGAGGAAGATTTAATCCGGTGGGGTTTTTTTAGTAGCTGAGTAGTATTTGTGTGTTGTGCGCCATATTTTTGTAACCAACTCATCTATTGTTGGACCCTTAGGTTGCTTCTATCACTTTGGTATTGAAAATACTATTACAATGAACATAGGAGTGCACATATCCCTTCATATTAGTGGTTTTGTATACTTCAGAGAGATATCTAAGAATGGGATTGCTGGATCATCAGGTAGAACTATTTTTAGTATTTTCAGAAATACCTATCCTACTTTTCTAGGAAAGGAAACAGTCTTCATTTCCACCAACAGTGGAGTAAAGACATGGATATAAGTTCTGAAATCACAAAATACACAGAAAAACAAAAATGACACAGTTCCTTAATCAGCCTTAGAGATGACTTTTGTCAATCGGATTACATTGGCAAAGGAAACAAAAGCAAATATAAACAAATGGGACAATATTAAACTAAAAGGTTTCTATAGAGTGAAAGAAACCACCATTAAAAAAGCGAATGATTTGGAGAAAATACTTATATATGTCAGACAAGGGCTTAATATAGAAATTTTATAAAGAACTCATTAAACTCATCACCAAAAGAACAAATGTCCCCATTGAAAAGTGGACAGAGATGTTGAAGAGCGCCTTGTCCACAGGAGACAGAGATGGCAGCAGGCCCATGAACGTGTGTTCTTCCTCTCCTATTCAGAAAGCAAATCAGAAGCAAAATGAGCGATCATCTCCTATCTGTTAAGAGGGTTATTATCAAAATAGACAAGAAACAAGTGATGGTAAAGTTGTGGAGAGAAAAAATTCTTTGTAGATGTTGTTACAAATTTAAACTGTTCTAATCATGGAAATAGTGTGGCAATCCCTCAACAAAATTAAGAAAAGAAATATCACATGACCCAGCTAGCTGACTTCTCTTTAGTTGTCAAGCTTTACCACAAAAATATACAAACTTAAATTCAAAGAGATATATGGAACACCATGTTCATCATAACATTATTCACAACACTCAAGACAGAGAAACAAACTCAGAGCCCACTGATAGATGATAAAATAAAAAAAAAGTGATATATATGATATATATATATCATATATATATACAGTGGGAGACTACTCAGCTATAAAGAAGATGAAATCCTGCTGTTTGCAACAACATGGATTGACCTAGAGTATCTATATTTTGCTATCTAAAATAAGTCAGAGGGATAATAAAAGCACCATATGATTTTGTTACAGGGCAAGGAGAGGGGTAGCCCAGACACCACAAACCTACCTGCTCTAAATGGGTTCTGCCGTCCACCGCATCACCACAAACATATGAGACTTTACTGGGAAGGAACTTCAATACAATTAGGAAACAATATAGGAAAGGCAGAGACTACAGTTTCTTTTTTTTTAAATATTTTATTTTATATAATTCTTACATCATTTTTCATCTTGGCACAATGTATGCATTTTCATTTTGGTTATATTCCCAATACAATTGCACCCCCCCCTTATTTTGACTCTAGTCCTTCCTCTCCCTGCCCTCCCTCCCTCCCCCCACCCCGCACCCCCTCCCCCTGCAGTGTGTCTCTATAGTTTCTAAATAAAGTATCCAATGTTACCAGTCCCCTTGTTGGTAAAAGTCCATCCAAAAGGGATTGGCCCAGAATAAGGTCCCAAAGCCTGCCACAGGTCTAAGGCATCTTCCAGTGGGGACCCATAGAAAAGGATCAGAAACCACCAGACAAGTCTGGAAGGAAAAGAGTAAATTATCAAAAGCAAGACAAAAACCGCCATTGCCACCTCCCCACGGGTCTCTCGCCCACATCTGTGTCACCCAGTCCACGACCAAAAGGCAAGCGTGGTTTCTTCACGCGTCTCTCTGCTCTACGTGCCTCCTCTGGGTCTCCTTCTGGCTCCATCCTGCTTCCTTCCTTCCTCAGTTTCCTCTGCAGCTTCTTCTCTCCCTGCTCAGCTCCACCCTCCCTTGGGTGGGGTGGGAACCTGGAACCTCCCCCTTTCCTGGGGACCACCCTGTTACAATTTCACTCCTATATGGATGATAGAGAAACAAAACAAATGAACAAACAAAACAAACAAAAAACAACATCTTAGTCTGTAAGAACAAAATATTTGCTGCCAGAGGGAAACAGGAAAAGGGGCTGAGGAATTTGGGTGAAGGAGTTCTTGTATGGTGAAGAATAGAAACTGTTTATTCAAATGTTAATTTTTAATGTACACCAAAACCTATCGCTATATAATGGTACAAACCAGTGGAACTTCAGTAAAAATTAAAAGAAAATGAAGTGAAACACAAAGATGTTTATTAGAGTTCATGAAATTTGTGATAATTCCGAAGCTCCGTTTGTATATATATGTAAAAAAGTAAAAGCTATTCTGAGATATTTTGACTTGCTCTCTTATATGCAATCCTCATACTTTTCCTTTTTTAAATTTTTTCTCCCTCAGCAGTTAATTTTTAAAAACAATGGAATCAACTGATGGCCTATGAAGGGACATTTCAAGGTCTTAATTTCAGAGGACATTTATTCTGATTGCTGTGTGTTCTTTACAGTTTTTGCTCTAATACATGGGAGTCAGAATCTCCAAGATGGATGAGGGTTGCTCAAAGACCCACATTTTGATGCAAATTTCCTAAGTCATCCTAAATTCCAGCCACTTCAAAATTCATGGAGCAAACCCAAAGATGTAAAATTGTGGAGAAAAGGGAAATGATTTCCTTAGAACAAGAAAATGACACCTCAGGCTAAATTCAACCTTGTAAATACAATGAAAAACCAGCCACATTCATTTGTTAATTGTCCTTGGCTATCTCCTTGCTGTAGTGCAGATTTTAGTAGTTGCAAAAGGAACTACAATATATGGTAAATAAAGTTTGAAATATTTATTCTTTGAGGAGAGAGAAATTTGTCAATCCTTGTTCTACAGTCATGATTTGTAAACATTCAAGCGCAGCTTCTCTGGCATAGGGAGGGTGAAGAAAGAGATCTGAGCCTGTGTTCTTCTTCCCTTATCAGGTCTCTGAATCTACAGAAAATAAGGGAACTTTTTAGAGTTTGAAAATCAGTGAATTTATCTTTAATTGCCCCATCAATATTAGCTTGCTAATGCTGTTAATAACATTTATATCAGAAATAATAATAATTCAGGGTCAGTGATATAAGCGATGATTGGATAGTTCATTAAGTGGAACAAACATTATTAAGCAGTCTTTGTGGTGGAACCATAGCTGGGGGAGGCGTGAGGTATGGGGGTGTAAGAGTGCGGCAGAGATGGAGTAGAGAACAGAAAAGGAGGATTTATTGAAATACCCTGCAAGGGAACAGGGGGCAAGAGGGAGCTATACAGCTGTGTGTGAAGGATTTGAGACTTTTACACTAGGGTTCCATAGGGTTTCTTACTTGGGGAGCCAGTTTGCACAGGTTATCGGCTGGGGTGTCTGCTCTTGGGTGCAGACCCTTGACACAGACACATGTGCAGGCCCTGCCTCTGCATTCCTGGAGTTGGGCTGGTTTATCTGCCATGGCGGTCAGTCTAGCGGCCCAGTTCCCGTGGCAGCCTTATTGATGCCCTTCTCTGCTCAAGTCTCTCAAACATGACTGTGGGGTAAGAGTGAGAGCTTAGTTTTTAACCTTATGAAATGAAACCCTGACACCCGTGTTGGGCCAGATGTATACTGCAGGAGTGACAACATAATCCTTTCTCTGGAAATCACAGTATTTTCTTTCCTTTTTCCAGAATTTATACTATTTTTGCTGATTTGATGGGCTCATGTTTTAATATTTGGTAATTAAACATGGTTTTGACAGGGAATGAGTAATAAAAAAATAAAGCAACCCAATTCAACCCCCTTTTGCTCTTTTGATTGTACCATAACTTACAACTTAATTGTCAGAAATTCTCTCTTAAGAAAATGTAGAATTGCTTCCGTGTTTAGCCTTTGGGGATTTGGGGTTCCCTTTTTGGTAATTTACTTGACACTTATTGATATAAGAGTGTTAAGTCATAAAGTGCATGCTTTGAATTGTTTCTGTCAGTAGAGACTTCCAAATTTAATGGATGCAGACAGGTGAAGACCAAGAAGAGGGAATGTAAATCGCATATAGGAAATTATCCACTGTGGCAGAAAAACAGAAACCAAATGGTGGGGTAGTGTTAAATAAGGTTAAAATTAAGCCCCTACCCCTTGCCCAGCAGGAAGGTTTGGGAGGCTTGAACACAGAGAGAACTGATGAGGCTGCTCTGGGTCCCAATCCGTAAGATGGATCCCTTTGACCAGGAATGTGGAGGCAAGGCCAGGACACATTCTGGGTCAAAGATCAAGCCCCCAGGATCAGACACCCCTGTACTAACCAGCCCAAAACTAACTCCCCAAAGCAAAACTGACAAAACTATTTATAAAAGGGAGCCCAAAATCTTTCTTCACTTGTAGATCTTTCCTGTCTCCCTAGCTGCTTCTCTTAGCAGTGTATTTGAACAAATGTGCCTTTTCTGTTCTCCAGTCTGCCTCTGGTGAAATTTTTCACCCCTGCACCTCTGGTCTGTCAAGGTATCATTAAGAATTTGAAAACCAAGCCCCCACTCCTTGGCCAGAGGCAAGTTTGGGAGGCTGGAATGATAAAGGGAGTGGATGGAACTGCCATGGAAACATGGACCTTAAGCTGGTGAGGCCCAGAACTGATGATCCTCTATGCTGATTCAGATCATCAGTCAGGACACACCCAAGACTAGTCAACCTAACCAGTCAATGGTTCTAAAGCGTAGAGACTTGGGACCCAAACTCTGAGCAGTCCACCCTTCCTGTTTCGCCCTCTGCTTCTTTTAGCAGTGTATTTCAATAAATTCGCCTGGTATTTCCCATCTGTCTCTGGTGAACTCTTTCACCCCTGCAACAGGGCCTCCACCTTGATTCTTCCCCACAACATTCTATATCAATAATCTTTGTTAGATAGAGTGGTGTGATTTCTTATAAAAGAAGATGGAACCTAACCTCTTCAACTACACCAATCTTCCATCTACCCAAACCTCTACTCTTTGTTCTCTGAATTCAGCAAATAAAAATAAAACTTAAAAAAAAAAAAAGCATGGGCCTCCCCTAGTGGCGCAGGGGTTGAGTACTAGGTTGCGAAGCTGCCCACAGAATCTGCAGTGCCGGTTCAATCCCTGGCCACCAGCGAGGGTCTCACATGGCACCACAGAACTCTCCTGTTGTGCCCGCTGCTCCCCTCAGCAGTGTATTTCGTCACTCTGCCTATTCTGTTCTCTGCTCTGGCTCTGGTGAATTCTCTTACCCTCCCGCACTTCTGACTGTACCCAGGGCTTGTATAAATAAATACATAAATCTTTAAAAAAAAAAAAGCAAATAGCAATTACATCTACCAAGTTGCTCAAGATAGAAAGTTTGGCAGCATCTTTCATTTCTGTCTTTCCCTCACTTTCTATATCCATCCAAATCAGCCCTATTAGCTAACATCCTAAGCAAAGTACCACTCTGACCCACTCCTCTCTCTTTGTCTACTGCAAGTTTCTCCGTTGTTTTCCCTGTTGCATCTTGTTCTCCTACAATCTAGTTTCCCCAATGCAAAGAGATTTTCCTCAAACACAAATTATTCAATTCACTCCACTCGCCAACACCTCTCTCCATTTTCACAATTAGTTGAAGGTCAGGCCATCCCCCTGAATTAGGAAGTTCTGAGTGACTAGTTTCTGTGAATATCTTTGAGCTTGTCTCACAATTCCTTCTCCTTTGTCCACATGAAACACTGACCTCCTTTTTCTTACTGCAGGGTGATTCAGTCCTTTCTGCCTCTCTGTGCTCCCCTCTGCAATTGTGCTTTCTCCCAAACTTTGCTGTATGCATCCTGGTCTGTCAATAGAGTTCATATTGTCATTTATTGAAGTCTTATCATTTCCATGAAAGAATAATGTTTTCATAGCTTTACAGATACATACATTTTATTAAAAATATCCTGATGGGTTTCATATTTTGATGTTATCCTAAATGGCATTGAAAATTCAATTGGTTTGTTTCGATCCTTTGTACAGTTCCTATCACCATTTGTTATTTCTCTGTTGGATATTTTAAAACTTATTTATATTGCTTTTATTCCCTGCCACTGAAAAGTCAGTTTTATCACAACAGTTTTATCACAACAGTTTTATCTCTATATCTTGATCACTAGAACACTATCAATTCTACAAAAGTACAGTGTAGTTTCTCAATAATTAGTCATTGTTTCTTTTGAGTGAATATCATATATAGGTAACCTTGGAAAAAGTAATTAGCCTCTCTAAATCTCCTTCCTCAGATATTAATATATATGTAAGTGCACATATTGATATATGTAATATACATAGAATTAAAACAATGATACTTATACTTCCTGATATTTATCACTATTAAATCACTTTATTTTGGTTGAAGTGTTAAAAGCAACCTAAAAAACAAAGTATTCTGAATTTCCTAACATTTTTGTTTAGTTTTAAGCACACTGGTACTGTTATGACCTATTGGATTTGTTAGTATATTCCTTCTCAAAGGAACTTTTGTGCATATAGTATTATTATTTAATGTTATTTTTCTACTAAACTGACTGCATGACACAATTACAGCCCCCCAAAAAGAAAGACAGGCTGAAAAAGAATCCTGAAATTACCTCTTGAAAATTTTAGAATTTAAACCTTACTAGTTCATTGCAACAGCAGTAACTGTGCCTTTTTTTTTTTTTAATTTTCTTAAAGATGTATTTTATTTATACAAGCACCGGGGTGCAGGCCAGATGCGCGGGAGGGTGAGAGGATTCCCCAGAGACAGCCTGGAACAGAACAGGCAGACTGACTGAAATCCACTGCTGAGGGGAGCAGCGGGCGGGGCAGGAGGGGTCTGCGCGCCACGTGGGCCCTCGCGGGCGCGGCAGAGGCTGTGGACAGCTCCCCAGCGCGCGCCCAACCGCCTGCGCCCCCTGTTTGCTGTTCTCCCCACAGTGTGAGCGCGACAGTAAAGCATCTGCACAAGGCGGGGCCAGGATGGGGACGCCTGGAAAAGCCAAAACCCAGGACGGGATTGCTCAGGACAGATGAAAGGGCCTCTCGGGCATTCCAAGGGTTGTCGTTAAGCGGCAGCTTTTTCGTTAAGGCTGAGAAACCGCTGGCGGTTCCCTCTGCCAATGGCTGTGGCCTGTGGCTCTGACGCCACAAAGAGCCCTTGTGACGGCACCGGCACCGCCTGCATCAGGCCCGCCCGGACTGCGCCTGTGTCCTCAGGAGCCGGGAAGCTCTGGACAGTGACCTGTGCACTCCGGACGCCGAGAGAGACAGTGAGAGCCTGTTTGGGGTCTTTGGTTCCTTTGGGCTTATTTATTGTTTATTTATTTAATTATTTGTTTAGGCTATTTATTTTAGTTATTTTATTTTTCTTTCTTTGTTTTTTACCTTATTTTCCTTGTTTTGTTTTGTTTTTTTTGTATTTGCTTATAGTCAGGGCTGGTGAGGGTCGTCAGCGTAGTCAAGCGCACAGGCGCTATGTCCCAGGGACGGCAAGGGCAAAGCTACCTGGTGCTGCGGGAGCTGGGGCGGGGCTCCCACGCCAAGGTGACGCTGGCGCTGCACGCGCTCACGGGCACGAAGGTGCTCATCAGGGGCGTCCGCAAGTCCGAGGTGCCCGACCTCCGCCTCCTGGCCCGCGAGATGGGGTGCATGAAGGCCCTTCACCACCCGAACATCGTGGAGCTCTTCCAGGTGGTGGACACCGGGCCGGAGCTGCAGCTCGTCATGGAATACGTGCAGGGGGAGGACCTGCAGGCCTTCCTGGACAGGCGTGGGCGCCTGGGCGAGCGCGAGGCCCGGCCGCTCTTTCGGCAGATCCTCGCGGCCCTCAGCTACTGCCATGCCAAAGGCATCGCGCACAGGGATGTGAGGCCTGAGAACATTCTGCTGACCCGAGAGGGGAAAGTCAAGCTGGTGGACTTTGGGCTCAGCGTCCAGGCCTTCAACCGGGCGCTGAGCAGGTGCTGCTGTCGCCCAGAATACAGGGCCCCCGAGGTCTACCTTGGCCAGCGCTACAATGGCCCCAAGGTGGACGTGTGGAGCCTGGGCGTCGTGTTCTATAAAATGGTGACCGGCACACTGCCCTTCAGGGGCCCAAACCTCTGGGCGATCAGGGTGCGCGTCGTGGGCAGGCGGGTCCAGCTGCCCGACTATCTCACGGAGCAATGCCAGGACCTACTGGCCAAAATGCTGGAAAAGGACCCCTGGAGGCGCAGCACCCTGGAGAGCATCCGGCAGCACGCCTGGGTAGCAGAAAAGACTGAGGGACTCCTGCCCTTCAGCGAGCCGTCCCTCAGCCCCCAGGACCCGGCCATAATCAAAGGTATGGAGCGCCTGGGCTACCAGAGGCAGGAAATTCGGGAGGCCATTGACGCTAACAAGTACGACAAGGTCATGGCCACCTACCTGATCCTCCGCTCCAGGAAGCAGGCGGGGGAGGAGGACTATGAGGAGGAGGGCCAGGAGCGGCCCAGGCGCGTCACTTTCCAGGTGCCAAAGCTCGTCACCTTCCGGGAGCCCGGTGACCCCGATTCCAAGGACAGCCTCCCGCAGCCTGAGGTTTCGGGGAATACCCCAAGGCCGGGTATCCTGCGAAAGCAGGAAGTCCAAAAGAGGGCAAAGGATGCCACCCCGGGCACCAGGGTCATCTCCGCAGGAGTCCCTGAGCTGGAGGACGCCCAGAAGCACACCACCGCCGCAGGGCCAGGCCGCCTGTTAGATGATGCCCCGAAGGGCAGACCCTCTGCGCTAGGCCCGGTACTGGAGGACGCCTGGGGGGACACCAGCACCTCTGTGGCCAGACCCCAGCAGGAGGACACCAGGGAGCACAGTAGCACCTTGGTGTCAGTCCTCCAGCTGGAGGACACTGGGGAGCACGGCAGCACCACTGAGACAGGCCCCCAGCTGGAGAGGGACCAGGAAAGCAGGGCCAGCACGATCTGTCCAGCTCCACAGGCCTCCAGCACCCCCCTAAGACCTCCCCCAAGACGTGGCTGGCCTTCCAGTGCAGTGGCCCCTTCAGCAATCATCAGGGCCAGAGACAGGGTATTAGATATTATCCTAGAATTTTGTTGCTGCTGTGCAGCATTCGAGTTGCAGAGCAACAAAGACTAAAAATAGCACCACACCAGACAAAAGCCTCCCCACCCCAAAGCACAAAGTGGCCATGGGGAACAGGAGTACACCAGGGAAGGTTGAGGCTCTGGAGAGGCTCAGGGGCTGGGCCCAGTCACAGGAGCCAGGAGCAGCATGAGACCCATGGGACTGCAGCACAGAAATCTGGGCAAAACTGATGTCCCTGAGCAGAGCAGGTGAAGGGCCAGGAGGGCCACGGAACTGGTGAAACACCTGGAGGGGAGCAGAGTGGGTGAGTGGTGGGGTGTGGAGGGGCTGGGGAGAGCTGAGCAGGTACAGGGCCCAGGAGGGGTATGAGGCTGTGTGGGTGGCCCCAGGGCCAGAGGCAGGAAACCCTGGGCCTCTCTCCCCCATCATAGGCTCAGTTCCCTGAGGACCATACTGCCCCCTTGCTGGGAGAGACCTGCTGCTCTATCCTGGGCACAGGGATGGCATAGAGGATGCAGGAGCTCTTGCAAAGGCTTGGGTCCAGGTGGTAAAACGTGCAGATTGCAAGGAGCAGATAGAGAAGGTCTCTAGCTCCCCTTAAGAAAGACTCGGGGACCAGTATATTAGAATCCAAACAGGACTCTTCAAGGTGGACAGAGTTTATGCACAGACCAACCTTACTCCACACGACCTGCTCAGCTGGAAAATCTGCACATCTTCCTACACCAGGAAGCCCTAGGCTGTGATCAAACTCAGTCCCACAGTGAGCATTGTCACCTCAAATTTTTGCAGCTTGGGATTCTTACACAGTGTCAGCCCAGCTGGTATTTCCCCTTTTAAAAATCCTCTCCAGACGGCCACCCACCCCTCCTCCTCCCTGGATTCAAACCCTGCAGGGTGACCTTAGCCAAATTGGAAACGTTAATATCGCCCAACAGATGCAGGCTTTGGACACCAGTCTCTGCCAAGTAAATCACTGGGTCCAGGAACGAAAAGCTACAGGGGCTGTCTACCTTAAATTTGTGTTTTTCATCATTGTTTAGATGGTGTTCAAGATGGGTAAAATGAAATGGCATAAGAAAGAAAGAAAGCAAAAGAAAGTGTTGAAGGTCTAAGAGAGATTTTGGTGAGAAATCGTGTGTACTCAGGTGTCTCCCCCTCCTCCAACACATTCATGGACTTGCTCATCTGACCAGCAAAGTCCCCTCTGATCGATACTTCGTCAGCCGAAGCTGGGGCCAGGACATCCAAATGTGGACCAGCTCTCCCTTACTGCCATGGATCCTGCCCCTAGTAGGCCCAGTGATTATGATTATGCTTTTCTTTGTTTCTACACCCTGTTTTCTCTGCTTTATCCACGCAAAGCTCTCTGAGATGAGCCTTCGCTCTCCCAGACCCGGGAAAGCCATTCCTGTTATTGACAGATGAGCAACAGGGCATTGCTCTAGGGGTTCTGGGCCAACCTGGGCTGTCCAGCGACCAGTTGCTTATTTCCCTAAACAAACGGATCCCACTGTAAGAGGATGGCAGCCCTGCCTGCACGCACTTGCGGCAGCTGCTCGTCTCGCTAGACAGGCCTTAAAACCCACACTGGGCCAATCTGTAGATGTTAATTCTCCACATCGGCTCCAGGACCTACTCAAGCAGTATGTATGCAAGTGCTGGGCCCAACTCGGGCACGCATCACTGCTCCCCTGGTCCAGGTTCCACTCAGCCTACAGAGCAGAGACCCACTGTTTCTAATCCCATCACTTCAAGCCACTTCCCGTTCTTCTGTCTATACCTGGAAATTCCAGATCAGCGCAGCCTCAGGCAAGGTATTAGCACTCACAGGGCCTCTGATCCTAACCTTATTTTTTTCTTTTTGCCCCATGCTTACTGCATTTCATCCAACACCGGATCCAAGACCCACCCCGTAGCACCTTTAACCAACTCCTCCACCCATATCCTCGTGTCCCTGCAAAGACCTTCTCATAACCAGGCCTGAGCCCCCACCCCGGTCTTCGCCCCCGTCCAGCAGGAAGTAGCCAAAGAAAGAACCGTCGCCCCTTTTCCTATCAACAAAAGGCTGGTATGAAAGGTCGATGCAGGGGCCAGGAATGGGGAAGCCCACATACAAACAACAAGATGGCCCTGACACCAGTACCCCTGATTCCATCAAACCGAAACTGAAGCCATAAGCAGGGGAAAACAACTCGGCTCCACGAAAAAACAACTTTGTTCCCCCTAAACCTGTTCCCCCCTGCCAACCCAGTTTTCCTGCCTAACCTCTCCTCACCCTATGAAATGACATCTCCCCCACAACGGGCGTGACTTCAGGGACACCCCACCTTGAATCAGCAAAGCTCGCCTGGGGGCACAATGAATGTCCCTTCCTTTGAGAAAGTTTAGCCTGGCTCCCCTTTTCTTTACCGCGCCAAACCTTTCATCTTGGTGCCCGAAACCCGGAAGGCTGTGTCCCCTGGCGCTGGGGCCGCCTTCCCGTCCCTGGGACTCTCCTCTCCATGGCAGACGCCTCACATCCACCACCGGCCTTGATCCTTGGGGTGAGTCACCTGCCTGACCCTCCTTCCTAGGAGGCCCTCACCCCTGGTTACCCGGCTCCTCTCCTCACCCCCATCCTGGTCGACTGTTCCATAAACCGCGGGCCTACGCCAGCCGACCCCCATTGCTCCTGGTTCTGATTTGGGGACGCCCATCCAGTCCAGGTGTCCCTTTCTCATGCCCTCCCATCTCTCCCTCCTGCAAACCAGTTGTACTTTCCAAGTCTCCAGTCTCCTCTCCCTCTTCGCCCTCTCCTCTTCTGCGTTCTCTGATCCTCTAGATGTTCAGTCTTCACCTCCTTCAGCTCCCCAGGCCTGCCCCCGCTTCCACCTCCCAGCCAGCACACCTGCTCTCACAGTCGTCCTCTTTGTCCCCTTAGGGAGGTTGCGGGGACTGAAGGAGCAGGTGGAGTCCACGATCCTTTCCCTCTGTCTGATCTCTCCCAGATGGAAAAGCATCTCGGCTGTTTCACTAAGGACCCCACTACCTACACCAAAGAATTTCGTTATCTTACCCAAGGTTACACCTAAGGTTACACCTATAACCTTCGGTGTCATGACTACACGTTATCCTCTCTTCCACCCTGACCTCTAATCACAGAGAACGTGTTTTTCAGTCTGCTCGAGGCCACGCAGATCAGGCCACTTCACTGACACAACCATGCCCCCAGGCCCTGAAGCAGGTCCCCGCCAGGAGCCTGGCTGGGAATCCCAGACTGACACTGATGCGGGTCGCAGGGGCAGGGCTCGCTGCCTCTTAGCCAGGCTCCAAGCAGCAGCCTGTCTCCAAGGCAGTTAATTTTGACAAGCACGGGAGATCACCCAGTTCCACCCCATACGAGGAGGACGGTGACTACAAACAGCGATGAAGAGCATGTGGGTGCTAGATCTGTTCATAAACCTACCCGGGATGGGTTGGTTGCACTACAACTAGCGTAGACGGCAGGACGGTTCAAAGCAGGACGGCTCTACGCAGACGAAACCCTTTGGAACCTGGGGAGGGGTTGCCAGGTGGCCAGCCACGAGCAGATGGTACTCAGTGGCCAACCTCCTCGCCCTGTGGGCACCTCTCCAGGAATGGCCAGAGGTAGATGGATCCCCAGGGCAGTTGGAACAGGCCCTGTATGAAATAGAAGAAACCCTGAGTGGATGTGTTATAGGACAGGGAGAGGGGCAGCCCAAACCCCGCAAACCTGCCTATTCTACATGGGTTCTGCCATCCGCCGCATCAACACAAAACATAGGAGACTTTAATGGGAAGGAACTTTAATAAAACTAGGAAACAATACAGGGAAGGCAAAGAGTCTAGTTTCTAAATGAAGCATCCAGAGTTACCCGTCCCCTCGTGGGTAAAAGTCCATCCAAATGGGATTGGCCCAGAACAAGGCCCCAAAGCCTGCCACAAGTCTAAAGCATCTTCCAGTGGGGACCCACAGAAAAGGGTCACAAACAACTGAACAAGCCCGGAAGGAAAAGAGCAAAATCAACATCAAGATAAAAGCTGCCATTGTCACCTCCCCACGGGTCTCACCCACATCTGTGTTACCCAGTCCACGACCAAAAGACAAGCACAGTTTCTTCACGTGTCTCTAGGCTCCATGCGCCTCCTCCAGGTCTCCTTGCTCCATCCTGCTTCCCTCCTCAGTCTCTTCTTCAGCTTCTCCTCTTCCTGCTCAGCTCCACCCTCCCTTGGGTGGGGCAGGGAACCTCCCCCTTTCCTAGGGACCACCCTGTTACAGATGCAGTGCCCGCGAGGTGGCAGGAGCAGTGGGATGGGTGTTTCTCACAGCTCTGCTTGAGTCCAGGCAGAAAGAGCAATCTAGAGTCCAGCGAGTATGGGATGAGATGCGGGAAAAGATGCGAAAACTACAATGTTTGAGGATTCTGGAGGAAGAAGTTCAGAGAAACCAACCCACCATTCTGGAGATGCCAGACTCCAGCTCAGAAAGGAAGGAGAGGGAGGCTGGCCCTTTGCCCGAATCGCAGCTGGTGGTGGGAAACCAACCCATGACTCCAGAGATGCCAGACCCCTCCTCAGGACAGGAGGAGAGGGAGGCTGGCCCTTTGCCCGAGTCACAACCAGCAATGGCAAACCAACCTGCGACCCCTGAGATGCCGGACTCCTCTGGAGAGGAGGTGGAGGCTGGTCCCATGCTCCGGGCCCGCCGAGTGGTGACTCAGAAATAAAGCGGCAGCCACCCATGGCCCCAGGTGGGTGGTCAGGCTGCTGGACCACCACAAATGACAGAATTTACTTCCTATCAACCATACACCCAGGCGGAACTGGTGGACTTGGACAAACAGTTTCCACCAGAAACCAGGGGAACCCTTGGCAGCCTGGCTGCTACATTTGTGGGGCCTGGGGCTGGATGGGATCATTTGCACGGCACAAGTGATGGAGAGACTGGCCTCCATGGTTTACACCCATCCTTGCGACAGAGGCTACAGAACAGCCAGCAGTATGGCCAGGGCGACCACACCCTCCGGGAATGGATAATGGCTGCCATACGGACAGTCTGGCTGATGCAGGAGACGTGCCGGACACAGTAAGTGGATGGCAGACGTACGCCGAGCTGGTACAGGTCCTTCGGGAATTGGGGATGCGGCAGGCCATGTTTAATGTGAATTCCCGTGGTCCTGATGATGAGCGTTTCACAGCAGGGATGAGAGACTTGGTATTAAAAAATGTCCCCTCATCCTCATTTGGATCCCTCATGGCAGTTGTAGCACCCCATGTGAGTCGTCAGCTACACGACGTCACAACAGTGATAGCCAGCTTGGGCGAAGTTGAGAACTGGCGCTCTCAAACTCAGGAGGGAATATGGGTAGTTGTTGAAAAGTCAAAAGGATGCCAAGGAGGGAAAGGAATCTTCTTGGCACCACAGAACTTATTAAAGTCACCCATAACCAAATGTGGACAGATTTAGTGAGAGCAGGTGTAGATAGCACTAAAATACACGCACAGCCCAATCTATATTTGTTGGAATTATGGCAGCAGCTGCAAGAAGACCAGAGGTTCACGCCCATGAGAAGGACTGCTGCTCAGAGGGAGCCTGGAAGCTCCAGGCCTCAGGCACATGTCCTGCGCCTGGAAGACACTTGCTGCCAACCCTATCCTCGGGTGAGGCCTGATCGCTTTCAAATAGGGTGAGGGCCAAGGAACCCGTCCACAGGGGATGGGCGGGGACCGGAGGCCACATGTGGAGCTCGCCATCCACTGGTCCCCAACTAACATGCAAAGGGTTTTAGCTCTGGCAGACACAGGAGCAGAATGTACTCTGCTCTATGGAAATCCAGAAAGATTTCACAGGTCTACTTGTATTGATGGCTATGGAGGCCAGAGTGTCAAGGTGACATCAATGAGACTATCTCTGGGGATTGGGCCATTACCCCCCAAAAGAGTATAAAGTATATGTATCGCCTGTCCTGGAGTACATCCTGGGGGTGGATGTACTATGTGGCTTATGGCTAGAGACCACAGCCGGAGAGTTTCACCTTAGAGTGCGTGTGGTAAAGGCAGTGGTGAGAGGACACGCTAAGCATCTGCCCACACAACTGCCAGTCCCTAGGCAAGTGACTAATACCAACCAATATCAGTTGCCCGGAGGCTACAAGGAAATTGGGCACAATATCAGAACTGGAGAAAGCGGGCATTGTGCGTACTGCCCACAGCCCCGACAATTCACCGGTGTGGCCAGTGAAGAAGCCGATGGCTCTTGGCGCATGACGGTAGATTATCATGAGTTAAATAAGCTAGTTCCCGCTTTGCATGCTGCAGTGCCTTCGGCAGCAGATTTGGTGGATCATCTGCTGGTGCCAATGAATGTCTTTTGCCACTAGGTTGGTACCTCGCCTGGACTAACTTGTGTTCTGTTGTCTTTTGTTGTTATAGTGTGATGTGTACTATTTACTTTTATGGGCCATGGCTGTGTTGTTTATGTTTGCTAAGAAACAAAATTGTCTATATGTAGATGGTCTGGCAGAAAACCCTGAGGGGGTGGATTGTAGGGTAAGGTAAAAAGTATCAGGCTTTTCTGCTCTCCCGCCATTAGGAGAGATGACGCATCCCTGCGGGCCTGAACGCAGGCCTGATGGCGGCACCTGGAGTAGGGTGGGGGTGCGGTGTCGAGGGTGGAGGAGGACAGTGGAGTGTGTGGAGGAGAGCGGCGACTACAAACAAGGGCGAGGAGCATGTGGCTGCTAGAACCGTTCATAAACCCACCCGGAATGGGTTGGTTGCGTTACAGCGGGGTCCTGGGGTTCACTCTGGGAAAGGTGTCTGCAGAGCTCCCCTGTCAGTGGCACGCGGCGAGTTTCCCAGGCGAGTTTCTCCACGAGACAGAGACGGTAGTTATATTTAAAAAACAGGTTTATTGGGGAAAGGGAAAGGGGCAGGTTTTGCTGAGAGAGGCCTGCATGGTTGAAGGCGGGCAGCCTTGACAGGTCATAGGCGGGCAGGAAGCTGCTGCCCTGCAGAGGGAGAGAGTTGGTAAGAAGAGGAACCTACACAGTCCCAGGTGGGCAGAGGGAGTGCTGCCCCGAGCCAGTGCAGAGACTTTACAGACACAGTCCTCTTCTGTTTGGGGGGGTCACTCCTTGTGAGCCGTCAGTTGGTTGCTGATTTTGGATAACCACGCAGAATCCAAGAGGGACTGGAGATACCAGGATGGGGAGTGGAGATTCCAGGATGGGCCCAATCTCCAAATCTTTCCCCTCAGGCCTGTGCTCCACTCCCTAGAGCATCTGATCCTGCTTGGGTCTCATGCCTTGTGATAAGGCCCTGGTGCCTAAGGGTCACGACCTCTACAGCTGAGTTAATGGTCATGCTATTTCCCTCTATCCCTACCTCCTTGTGAGTCAGGTTCTGGTGTCAGGGTACCTCCTTTCCAATCTTTCTATTCTGTCTGCTATTAAGGTATTCCTATTTTGTGAGGAGGGGAAGCTGGGTCCCGAATGCTGGGTGAGTATGGAGTAAGTGGCTCCTATAGCAATCAGAGAATTAATATCTTACCTGTGACATCCAGGGTTACTCTAGGCTTAACCACAGAGACCATGTCATTGGGGACCTGGTGACGTCCTTGGGCCCTATCACTTGTCATCCAGGAGGTGTCAGTAGTCAGTCTACTACAGGGCAGGGAGAGGGGCACCCCAGAACCCCCAAAGCTGCTTGCTCTAAATAGTTTCTGCCATCTGCCGCATCGACACAAAACATTTAAGACTTTAATGGAAAGGAACTTTAACACAATTAGTAAACAATACAGAAAAGACAAAGAATCTGTTAGAGGTCAGGGAGAAGGGCAGCCCAGACACCACAAACCTGCCTGCTCTAAATAGGTTCTGCCATCCGCCGCATCAACAGAAAACATATGAGACTTAAATGAAAAGGAACGTTAATACAATTAGTAAACAATGCAGGAAAGGTAAAGAATATAGTTTCTAAAACAAGCATCCAAAGTTACCGTCCCCTTGTGGGGAAAAGTCCACCCAAACAGGATTGGCCTAGAGCAAGGCCTGAAAGCCTCTCCCAAGTCTAAAGCGCCTTCCAGTGGGGACCCACAGAAAAGGATCAGAAACAACCAGACAAGTGTGGGAGGAAAAGAGCAAAATCAAAATCAAGACAAAAACCACCATTGTCACCTCCCCACCGGTCTCTCGCCCATGCTGTTGTCACCCAGTCCACGACCAAAAGGCAAGTGCAGTTTCTGCACGTGTCTCTCGGCTCCATGTGCCTCCTCCAGGTCTCCTTCTGGCTCCATCCTGCTTCTTTCCTTCTCAGTCTCCACTGCAGCTTCTTCTCTCCCTTCTCAGCTCCCTTCTCTCTCTTCCTTTGGGTTGGGCAGGGAACCTGGAACTTCCCCTTTACCTGGGGACCACCCTATTATCTTGGATATCTCATACAGAAACACATATTTTAACTGTCTTAATTTGTTTAGGTGAGATGTCATTAAATTTTAGTTTTCTTATAATAAGAAGCAAAAAAATAAACCTGCAAGCTCAACAATATTTAGAGAAAGTGATATTGTTTAACATTCTCATTCTTAAACTTAATAAGACCTTAGTTTTATATGAAATTTGGCCACCATTTAAATAATGATAAAAGAAAAAATTTAAGGGAGAGATACCAATTGTAGCTGTTAGTTTTTCTTAGGACAGGAATTTTAAATTAATTTCAGAGTTGCAAATTCTAACATCCCAAAAACCAAATTTCTTTCTTAGGCAAGTACTAGATAGATTGATGAAAACCAAGAAAAATAAGAGAGACTTAATATCATATACATTTCCTACATACCTGTGAGGAACACAGTGTTGCTAAGGAACTTGCCCATGAGGCTAGATTTTGCTAGGACAAGGGGAAAGAAAGAAGTCAATCTGGGATTTTTCTGGAAAAGAATTTTATCAAGAGATTTAGGACTAATCATCAAAATGCAAACTTATCTTTTTTGATGTAGACTAGGTCAATTACTCTTTTTTTTTTCCTGAATACTGTGTGCTTCCTTTTGAAAATAGAGACATTTCAACATAAAATATTGATACTCAACATGAAAACTGTAAGGCTTGAATGCTACAAATTCAACCATTAAGTTTTGATCTAGTTTTTGATTACCAAAATCTTAAATCCTGATCTCAAAATTGGGAATTTTTTATTAGACTTTATATAGTTGTCATTTATAACTAATACTCCTAAGGCATTAGATAGTGATACAAACAGATTTTTTGATTTTTTTTTTAAACTTTGGTCATGTGCATTAGTTTTAAAAAGTAGTTATTCATTTTTTTAATAATAAATTTTATTTTTATATTCCCCAACAATTGCAACCCCCCCCATTCTGACCCCAATCACTCCCCTCCCGCCACCCACCCCCAAAAAAGTGTCACTGGTTCAAAGTTTTTTGTTGATTTTGATTTTTACTTTCGTATAGTTACTCATTTTCCTGGTCCCTTATTTAAGTTTTCTAGATTCCTGCTATGAGTGAGTCCATCCGGTAGTTTTGCTTTTCTTTCTGGCTTATTTCGCTGAGCATGATCCCTTCCAGCGCCATCCATGTTGCTGCAAACTGCATGTGTTTATCTTTTTTGAATGCTGAGTAATATTCCATGGTATATATGTACCACATCTTCTTGATCCAGTCATCTATTTTTGGGCATTTGGGCTGTTTCCAAAGCTTAGCTATTGTAAATAGTGCTGCTATAAACCTAGGGGTGCAGGTGTTCTTTGGAATTGATGTTTCTGTGTCCTTTGGGTAAATACCTAGGAGTGGAATTGCTGGATCATATGGAAGCTCTATGTTTAGTAGGTCCAGAAATCTCCACACAGCTCTCCATAGTGGTTGGACCAGTTTGCACTCCCACCAACAGTGCAGAGAGTTCCTTTTTCTCCACACCCTCGCCAATATTTGTTGTTGCTAGTTTTTTTAATATGTGCCATTCTCACTGGTGTAAGATGGTATCTCATGGTAGTTTTGATTTGCATTTCCCTGATTACAAGTGATGTTGAACATTTTTTCATATGTCTGTTGGCCATTTGCATTTCCTCTTCAGAGAAGTTTCTTTTTAGCTCTTCTGCCCATTTTTTGACTGGATTATTTTCTTTGTTGTTGCTGAGTCTCATCAGCTCTTTGCAGATTTTTGTGATCAGTTCTTTATCATTAGTGTTGTGTAAAAAAATGTTCTCCCAGTTGGTGGGGTTTCTCTTTGTTTTTGTTATTGTCTCTTTTGCTGTGCAGAAGCTCTTTAATTTGATGTAGTCCCAGCTGTTTATCTTTGCCTTCACTATCACTGCTTTGGGTGATGTGTTTGTAAAGATGTCTTTGATGTGCAAATCATGTAGTGTTTCGCCTATATTTCCTTCTATGTATTTTATGGTTTCAGGTCTTATGTCTAGTTCTTTAATCCATTTTGAGTTGATTTTTGTGTATGGTGTGAGGTAGTGGTCAAGCTTCATTCTTTTGCATGTGGCAACCCAGTTTTCCCAGCACCATTTATTGAACAAACTTTCTTTGCTCCAATGCATAGTCTTTGCTCCTTTGTCAAAGATTAGTTGACCATAAATCTGTGGGTTTATTTCTGGATTTTCTATTCGATTCCATTGGTCTGTGTGTCTGTTCTTGTTCCAATACCATGCAGTTTTGATGATTATGGCTTTGTAGTAGAGTTTGAAGTCTGGGAGTGTGATGCCTCCATTCCCTTCTTTTTTTTTTTCAGGAGAGCTTGGCTATTCGGAGTTTTTTGTAATTCCATATGAATTTCATCAATAATTGTTCTAGTTCTTTGAAGAATGACATTGAGATTTTGATTGGAATAGCATTGAATCTGTATATTGCTTTTGGTAGGATGGCCATTTAATAATGTTTATTCTACCAATCCATGAGCAGGGGATGTCTTTCCATTTCTTTGTGTCTTCTTCTATTTCTTTTAATAGTGTTTTATAGTTTTCTTTGTATAGGTCCTTTACCTCTTCGGTCTCAGTGTCCAAGGCTTCCCCCAGGCGCTGAGCACGTGCTGCTGTCGCCCAGAATACAGGGCCCCCAAGGTCTACCTTGGCCAGCAGTACAACGGCCCCAAGGTGGACGTGTGGAGCCTGGGCATCATGCCCTACGAAATGGTGACCGGCACACTGCCCTTCAGGGGGCCCAGCCTCAGGGCAATCAGGGAGTGCGTCCTGGGTGGGAACGTCCACCAGACCACCTACTTCATGGTCCAGGGCGGGGACCTGCTGGCCAAAATGCTGGCACGGGACCCCTGGAAGCGCAGCACCCTGGAGAGCATCCAGCAGCACGCCTGGGTAGCAGAAACGAGCAGGGGACTCCTGCCCTTCAGCGAGCCGTCGCTCTGCCCCCAGGACCTGGCCATAACCAAAGGTATGGAGCGCCTGGGCTACCAGAGGCAGGAAATTCGGGAGGCCATTGACACTAACAAGTACCGCGAGGTCATGGCCACCTACCTGATCCTCTGCTCCAGGAAGCAGGCGGGGGAGGAGGACTATGAGGAGGAGGGCGAGGAGCGGCCCAGGCGCGTTACCTTCCAGGTGCCGAAGCGCGTCACCTTCCAGGATCCCGGTTACCCTGATTACAAGGACTCCCCACCCACCCCCACCCCGCCGGCACCTGAGGTTTCGGGGAATACCCCAAGGCCGGGTATCCTGGGAAAGCACCCAGTGCAGAAGATTGGAAAGGATACCCACCCCACTCCCTCAGCCTGAGGTTTTGGGGAATGCCCCAAGGCCAGGTATCCTGCGAAAGCAGGAAGTGCAAAAGAGGGGAAAGTATGCCACCCCGGACAACAGGGTCATCTCCACCAGGTCCCTGAGCTGGAGGATGCGCAGCAGCACACCACTGCTGCAGGTCCAAGCCCCCTGCTAGAGGACACCCCAAAGGGCAGTCCCTCTGCGCTAGGCCCAGAGCTGGAGGATGGCTGGGGGGACACCAGCACCTCTGTGGCTAGACCCAGCAGGAGGACCCTGGAGCACAAGCACCGCGGTGTCAGTCCTCCAGCTGGAGAACACTGGGGAGCACGGCAGCACCACTGAGACAGGCCCCCAGCTGGAGAGGGACCAGGAAAGCAGGGCCAACACGATCAGTCCAGCTCCCCAGCCCTCCAGCACCACCCTAAGACGTCCCCCAATATGTGACTGGCCTTCCAGTGCAGTGGCCCCTTCAGCAATCATCAGGGCCAGAGATAGAGTATTAGAAATTATCCTAGAATTTTGTTGCTGCTGTGCAGCATTGGAACTGGAGAGCAACAAAGATTAAAAATAGTGCCATACCCGGCAGAAGACCCCCCACCCCCAAAGAACAAGCACTCAGTGGCCATGGTGAACAGGAGTACACCAGGGAAGGTTGAGGCTCTGGAGAGGCTCCGGGGCTGGGCCCAGTCAGAGGGGCCAGGAGCAGCATGAGACTCACAGGACTGCAGCACAGAAGTCTGGGCAGCACTGATGTCCCTGGAGCAGAGCAGGTGAAGGACCAGGCAGGCAACGAAACTGGTGAAGCATCTGGAGAGGAGCAGAGCGGGTGAGGGTTGGCGTGTGGAGGGGTTGGGGAGAGTTGAGCAGGTACAGGACCAGGAGAGGGGTGTGGGGCTGTGTGGGCAGAGCCTCCAGAGGTCCCAGGGCCACAGGCGAGGAACCCTGGGCCTCTCTCCCCCATCTTAGGTACTGCCCCCTTGGTGGGAGAAACCTGCTGCTCACCCCTGGGCACACAGATGGTGCAGAGGATGCAGGAGCTCTTGCAAAGGCTTGGGCCTGGGTGGTAAATCGTGCAGATTGCAAGGAGCACATAGATAGGCTCTCTAGCTCCCCTTAAGAAAGACTCTGGGACCAGTATATTAGAATCCAAACGGGACTCTCCAAGGTGGGCAGAGGTTATTCACAGAGCAGCCCTAATCCACCATGACCTGCTCAGCTGGAAAATCCGCACATCTTCCTGCTCCACGAAGCCTAGGCTATGATCAGTCTCAGTCCCGCAGTGAGCACACCTAGGTGTCCAGTGTCCCCTGGGCCGAAGCTGCAGCTCGTCATGGAGTACGTGCAGAAGGGATTTTGCAACTTGGGATTCTTACACAGTGTCAGTCCAGCTGGAATTTCTCCTTTTAAAAATCCTCTCCAGACGGCTACCCACCCTTCCTCCTCCCTGGATTCAAACCCTGCAGGGTGACCTTAGCCAAATTGGAAACATTAATATCGCCCAACAGATGCAGGCTTTGGACACCATTCTCTGCCAATTAAATCACTGGGTACAGGAATGAAAAACTACAGGGGCTGTCTACCTTAAATTTGTGTTTTTTCATCATTGTTTAGATGGTGTTCAATTCCCTTCTAAAACTAAGGTTTTGCTAAGTCTGGTAAATGCAAGTGAGGTGAGGTATGAGTGTTTGAAAAAAGAAATGTATGGAAGAGGGATATTCTGAAGGGCCTTAAGATAATGTAAAGCCGGATGGGTAAAATGAAATGGCATTAGAATGAAAGCAAGCAAAAGAAAGTGTTGAAGGTCTGAGAGGGAGGTTTTGGTGAGAAATCGTGTGTACTCAGGTGTCTCCCCCTCCTCCAACACATTCATGGGCTTGCTCATCTGACCAGCAAAGCCCCCTCTGACTGACCTTTTGTCAGCTGAAGCTGGGGCCAGGACATCCAAACTTGGACCAACTCTCCCTTACTGCCATGGATCCTTCCCATAGTAGGCCTGGTGATCATGATCATGCTTTTATTTGTTTCTACACCCCATTTTCTCTGCTTTATCCAGGAAAAGCTCTCTGAGATGAGCCTTCGCACTCCCAGACCCGGGAAAGCCATTCCTGTTATTGACAGATGAGCAACAGGGCGTTGCTCTAGGGGTTCTGGGCCAACCTACGCCAGTCCAGCGAGCAGTTGCTTATTTCTCTAAACAAATGGATCCCACTGTAAGAGGATGGCAGCCCTGCCTGCGTGCACTTGCGGCAGCTTCTCGTCTCGCTAGACCTAAGGCCTTAAAACCCACACTGGGCCAACCTGTAAATGTTAGTTCTCCACATCGGCTCCAGGACCTGCTCACTCATCAGGCTCTCTCCCCTCCATCACCCTCTTGTCTGTTAGATTTCTACTCTCTTTGTCAAAGACCCTCTCATCTCCCTCTCCCAATCCTCGACTCTCCATCCTGCCAGGCTTCACGGGTGTTCCACTCCCTAACGCAGGTAACACCCTCTTCTTACTACGGTGGACACCATCACCAGTCGGACAGTGGACCTGCCTTTATCTCAAAGATTACTCCACAGGTCTCCTCCCTGGGCATCACCTGGAACTACACATTCCCTCCCGACTGCAATCCTCTGGTAAGGTAGAACGGGTAAATGGTCTGACCAGAGACCACCTAGCCAAACTCTCCACAGAGCCCACAAATCCTGGGTGGAGCTGCTCCCACTGGCTTTAGTGCACCTCCGAGCCACTCCCCATGGCCCCTTGTTCCTGAGCCCCCTTGAACGGATGTATGGCAGACCTCTTCTTACTAACCATGAGCTCCGCGTCCAACCTACACTGTTGGCTGGATATTTTCCATACTTCTCTTTGCTCAGACAGCTGCTCCAAGAACACGCAGACCTTTGTCTGCCACAACCTGTGCCTCCGTCCCCTGATGCACCTGTCAACCTGCTGTGCCCTGGAGACCAGGTTCTTCTGAAAGCCATCTCTCCAAAACCACTTCCGCCAAAGTGGATGGGTCCACACACGATCATCCTGACTACACCAATGGCTGTCAAGGCATCAGCTGTCCAGGGTCAAAGTGGTCCCTGTGGACAAGCAGTATGTATACAAGCACATGGGCCCAACTCGGGTTTGCATCAATGCATCCCTGGTCCACATCCCACTCAGCCTATAGAGTAGAGGCCCTCTGATTCTCCTTCCTCTGTTTCTTTTTTTTTGTTTTTAAAGATTTATTTATGCAAGCACTGGGTACAGTCAGAAACACAGGAGGGTGAGAGAACTCACCAGAGACAAAGCGAAGAGCAGAACAGGCAGACTTGACGAAGCACACTGCTGAGGGGAGCAGTGGGCGGCAGGAGAGGTCTGCCCGCCATGTGGGACCCTCGCCTTGAGGCCAGGGATTGAACCGGTGCTGTAGAGGCTGTGGGCAGCTTCACAACCCAGCGCTCAACCGTCAACCGCTGCGCCACCGGGGAGGCCCCTCTCCTTCCTCTGTTTCTAATCCCATCTCTTCAAGCCACTTCCAGTTCTTCTGTCTATGCCCAGCAATTCCAGATCAGCACAGCCTCGGACCAGGTATTACCACTCATAGGGCTTCTTATCCTAATCTCCTCATTTTTTCTTTTTGCCCCATGCTTAGTCCATTTCATCCAACACCGGATCCAAGAACTGTCCCATACCACCTTTAACCAACTCCTTCTCCACCCATATCCTCGCGCTGCAAAGACTGTCTCATAACCAGGCCTGAGCGCCCACCCTGGTCTTCGCCCCTGTCCAGCAGGAAGTAGCCAAAGAGAGAACCATTGCCCCTTTTCAACAAAAGGCTGGTATGAAAGGTCGATGCAGGGGCCAGGAATGGGGAAGCCCACATACAAACAACAAGATGGCCCTGACACCAGTACCCCTGATTCCATCAAACCAAAACTGAAGCCATAAGCAGGAGAAAACAACTCGGCTCCACGAAAAAACAACTTAGTTCCCCCTAAGCCTGTTTCCCCCCGCTACCAACCCAGTTTTCCTGCCTAACCTCTCCTCACCCTATGAAATGACATCTCCCCCCACAACGTGCACGATTTCAGGGACACCCATCTTGGGTACGACGCTTGCCTGGGGGCGCAATGAATTGTCCCTTCCTTTGAGGAAGTTTAGCTTGGCTCCCCTTTTCTTTACTGCGCCAAACTGTTACAGGGCAGCCCCGGTATAAAAAGGGTTGTCTGACTGTTTCCCGATTCTGGTGGAGTGTTTCGGATTCTGGTGGAGCTGCCCGGACAGGGCCGGTTCTGAGATGGGCAGAGTTGGGGGTCCTGGAGGGCGGCGTCCTGGTGGTGAGATGCTCTGTGAGGAGTCAGAGAAGCAGGGCTCAGAGGAGAGGAGACTCGGGGGAATGCCCTGGGTGTGAGGTTTCCAGCTTTTCTCCCCAGGACCCCTCTCTCCAGCCTCTGGATAACAAAACCTGGGAAACAGGAAAGTAGATCATTTTTTCCTTTTACAACCTATTTAGTATTGAGGACTTTAAAAAAAAAAAACATAACATTTAATGAATACTGTTAAATTTACAGAAAAGTTGCAAAGATAGTACAGTTCTTATTCATCCCACACCATTTCCACTTTGTTAACATCTTACATGAATACAGTTGTCTTTTTTTTTCACAGCTAATGAAGCAATGTTGACACAGTGACCAAACTCTGTGCTTAATTTCATCAGTTTTTCCTAATGTACATTTTATGTTCCATAATCCAAATTGCCTCACTCAGTTACAGCCAGTTCTCCTCGATGTGCCTCTTGCTGACTGTTTCTCTGACTTTGCTTGTTTTTATAACGTTGACATTGGTGAGGAGTGATATTTTGGAGAGGTGTTGGGTTCACAGTTGGGGTTCTTGGGTCACGTCTGAGAAAAGTTTCACCAGATTCCCCCTTTCACATACACAGTGAGTTTCCCCACAAGACAGAGACTTTTTGTCTCTGCCAAAGAGAAGTTTTATTATTTCTTTTTTTAAAAAAGGGAAAGAGTCAGAACCCTGCTACCCTCCCCCACCCACTGAGTAGGCTCTCTCCGACCAACGGAAAGGAGGGAAAAAAAAAAAACTGCAAGAACGAACTACAGATCAAGTGGGACACTGAGTAGAGAGGAACTATTTCAGGCACCGCACCCCACAAATGGGAACTGTGGAGAACGGTGAAGAAATCACCACAGAGGTGATCGAGCGGCTCCGGGCGCCATCAGAGGAAGACAAGGATTCCACGGAGACCTACAAATAGCCTAAGGCCAGCTGAGAACCACTGGGAAAAAGCAAAGGTCAGCAAGGACAGGTCTCTGGTGCCACCTCATGACCAGAACAAAATCACCAACTAACTGATTCCCTGTTGGAACTAAGTAAATACAGAGGGAGGGAACTGTAAGGGACAGTGCCCAGCAACACAGCATCAACACTCTGGTGGAGTGTTGTCTCCAGTGCCAGTCTCAGTCTGGTGAACAGTTTCCGACACCCCTAAAGGAGCACTCCAAAGAGATGGAAGCCACCCTTAGGACAACTTGGATCCTTCTCCTTTGGGGACTTGCTGGCGCGGGGTTGCACAGAGAGGAGGGGGCAGAGCTTGCTGGCTTTCAGGGCTGCTTCAGAACCCAGGGGTTCTCTGAGCCCCTCTGGCTGCCCCCCCAACAGTAAATGGACTGAACAGTGAAGAGGAGGAGGAAGAGGAGGACAAGGGTCCCCTGACAAAACTAAGCATCCCGGACGATCTAGACAGCTGCGAGGCCATGGTGAGCTCGGCCCTGGGGCCCCTTCCCTGCCCCACCTTCCCCCTCCCACCAGCACACCCTTCTTCTTGGTTCCCCTCCCTTTGATTAAGCTTTCACCCACCTCTGCTGGGAGCCAGTGGGTAGACACCAACACCATCCTCGAATCTCAGGTGTGCCCACGGAGGCCCTGAGAGGTGTGCCTCCCAACCTCCTGCCGGGCCCACAGGGGCACCCTGCACCTCTGGCCCACAGGTGGCATTTTGTAACTCGGCCTTGGCCAGTGCTGAGGAAGAACAGGCGCGGCTGCACAGGCAGCTAAAGGAGCAAAAGCTGCTCTGCTGGCTCCTGGCTCAGCAGGTAGCCCCATGGGACCAGGAGCCTGAGAAGATGGAGGCCCCAGCCCCGGGGGGAAAGTGTGCCTGGGGAGACCCACCAGGCCCTTCAGGGAGCCATGGAGAAACTGCAGGTGAGTGTGTGTAAGGCAGGAAGGAATGGCCACAGGGCAGGTTTTCTGATCCAGCAGACCAGGTACAGGAGAAGTGAGTCCTGGAAGCCTCAGTGAATTTTGCAGACTTTATTGGGATTTACCAGATACATGGCAGGTAGGGGTGCTAGGGGGCCAGGAGGCTGACAGGCCTCCCAGCCCGCAGCAAGTCTTCACTCTTTCTGGGCTCTCTGGCGTTCTCTGGTGGTCTCTGCTGCTCTGCTCTCTCGGTTCTGCTTCTGCTTCTCTGCTTCTGCTGGCGTCCCCGTGACGCCACCCTTAAAAGCCCATCTTAGCCCAGGGGAATCCCATCTACCTATGCCCACACCCTACTCCAGGTGCCCGCATCAGGCATGCATTCGGGACCGCAGGGTTCCATCATCCATCCTATGGGCGGGAGAGCAGAAAAGCCTGATACTTTTACCTTACCCTACAATCCACCCCCTCAGGGTTTTCTGCCAGACAGTCTATACAAGTGATACACACGTTTCTCTTGACGAATAGGAACACTGCAGCCATGGCCCACAAAAGCAAATGAAATATATCACAATGAAATATAACAGAACACAAATAAGTCCAGGCAGGGCATCAACCTAGTGGCAAAAGACAATTATTGGCACCAGTAGATGATCCACCACTTCCGCTGCCGAAGGCACTGCTCATGCGAGGGAGGGAACCACTCAGGCATCAGCTGTCACACGCCAGGAGCCATCAGGCCTCCCGGCCCCCTCCGGCTGCAGTCTCGGCCACAAGCCACACACCGCATCCACCCCCAGGATGCACTCACTCTTGGGTTGGCGATTCTGTACTCTTTGGGGGTAATCGCCCATCCCTCAGGGTTTTCTATCTGTGGTCGCTCCAACGCTCCAGCATGCAGGCCCCTGCACTCAGGCCAACCCACTGCACAAGCACATGGGTCGGGGATCCGTGGATACAAGTCCACATGCAGCCTCTCTTGGGTCCCCTCTTTGGCTGTGGGCTCCACCACAAGCCACGTTCCCTACCCATCCCCCAAAGATGGGCTCCTCAGCTCCTCCCCCTCACTCAACTATGAGCAGGGCATCACCCACAGGTGATTTTAAAAGACTCACTGGCCTTTAGCTTACGTAGTGCGTAACAGCCGCTCAGGGCTTCCCGAACTTAGCACCAGCTTTTGCCTTCTCAGTTGGCTTTTCTCCTCTGCTTAGCTGCTGGGCAGTACACCGGCTGCCTTTGGCCACCAAGGCCCACTGACACCCCCAGACTCCCATCTCTGGGGGTGGACAATCCCATCCTTCCTCAGGGTCCCCAAAACATATCAAACTTGCCAAGGTCCTCCCCCTTCTGGCGGGATTGTTAGTCCATTAGTCCAAGTTCATCGGCTTTTCCCTTTGTCCACACTGGGGAGCTCTGAGTCGTGGTCCTTTCTCCCCCGACGATTCTTGCTGCCTAGGCGGGGATTGTTGGCTGGTCCTCTCGGGCATCTCCTCCTCCAGGCGAGGTCTCATCCCGCAGCTCCCGGACTTTGCCCTTCCCCTGTCCCGCCATGACACGTCCAGCGCTGTCACAGGCAAACACTGTCTGCTGCTCCTCAGTCCCTCCCGGTCTTCGGAGGGCTCCATACCGGTCTGCATGGATCATCTTGCTGACTTACACCAATTGTAAGAGAGGAAGGAATGGACACGGGGCAGGTTTTCTGATCCAGCAGACTGGGTCCAGGAGAAGAGAGTCCTGGAAGCCTCAGTGGCTTTTGTAGGCTTTTATTGGGATTTACTGGATACATGGCAGGTAGGGGTGCTAGGGGGTCAGGAGGCTGGCAGGCCTCCCAGCCCCCAGCAAGTCTTCACTCTTTCTGGGCTCTCTGGCGTTCTCTGGTGGTCTCTGCTGCTCTGCTCTCTCGGTTCTGCTTACGTTTCTCTGCTTTTGCTGTGAATGCCACCCTTAAAAGCCCAGTCTTAGCCCAGGTGAATCCCATCTACATATGCCCACACCCTACTCCAGGTGCCTGCATCAGGCTTGCATTCAGACCACAGGGTTCCCTCATCTATCCTAAAGGCGGGAGGGCAGAAAAGCCTGATAGTTTTATCTTACCCTACAGTGTGGTTTTCCGGAGGGCTGGGCGGGCTGGGTGCTGGGCAGGCCGGCACTGCTGAGCCCCTGAGCCCGCTGTCTGGCCGAGGGCCGCTTTACCGAGCTCATGCAGGAGAAAGTGGGCTTACAGGACTGGATGGAGGAGCTGGAGCATCGATGTATCCAGATGTCTGGAGAGACTGACACCATCGGTGAGCGGGGAGGCTTGTGCCCTGCAGCTGGGGTGCTATGCAGAGGCTGGGGAGACCCCAGCAGCTGAGCTGTCTGCGCGCCCTCCCCCTAGGAGAATACATCGCTCTCTACCAGAACCAGAGAGCAGTGATGAGGGAGGAGCACCAAGAGAAGGAGGAGTCCATAAGCCAGCTGGCCCAGGACAAAGAGGAGATGAAGGTAGTCAGAGCTCTGGCTCCATGGTGGTGCGGCTGGGGGCAGGGCGGGCTTCTGAGCATCTCTGCTTCCAGGTGAAGCTGTTAGAGCTGCAAGAGCTGGTTTTGCGGCTGGTGGAGGTGCACAACGAATGGCGGGCGAAGCCCTGAGCACCTGCCCAGAACCCTGCTGCTGAGCCCACTAGCGCATGCCTAGTCCCCAAGAAGCTTGGCACCGCCAACGTCCAAGGTGAGGAAAGCCCCTAACGGGCGGCTGGTCAGGAAGAGCACACTCCGCCAGGCACACAGCATCCTGTCTCTGTCTCTCTGTAGGGTAAAGAAAATATCAGGCTTTTCTGCCCTTCCGCCATCAGGATAGATGATGGATCCTTGTCCTGAATGCATGCCTGATGGCGGGCACCTGGAGTAGGGTGTGGGCATAGGTAGATGGGATTCAGCTGAGCTAAGACTGTGCTTTTAAGGGCGGCGTCACGGGGACGCCAGCAGCAGCAGTAGAAGCCGAAGCTGAAGCCGGAAGAGAAGCCGAGATCACCAGAGAGCCCAGATAAAGTGAAGATTTGCTGGGGGCTGGGAGGCCTGCCAGCCTCCCAGCCCCAGCCAGCACCCCTGCCTGCCATATGCCTGGTGAACCCAATAAAAAACCTGCAAAACCACTGAGGACTCTGACTCCTCCTTTACCCGGTCTGCATGGGATCAGAAAACCTGCACTGTGGCCAGTTCCTGCCCTTACAATTGGCGTTAGTCGGCAGGATGATCATGCAGACGGGTGTATGGAGCCCTCCGAAGACCTGGAGGGACTAAGGAGAACAGACTGCCTGTGACAACGCTGGAGGCGCCATGCTGGCACAGAAGGTGGAAAATGTCCACGAGCTACAGGAGGACACCTGTTGTGAAGGAAACGCCCGAGAGAACCAGCCAACGACACCCGAAAGGACCAGCCAATGACCCCTGAGTCAGCAGAATCATCGGGGAGGAGAGGACCACGATTCAGCACTCGCCGGTGCTGATGCAGGGAGAGGCCAATGGACTTCAACTGATGGACATGGACTGAAAAACTTGGACTGACAATCCGCCAGAAGGTGGAGGACCTTGGCAGGTTATGGTTTTTTTTTTTTGAGAATCTGGGGTGGCAGTGGCCTTGATGGCCAAAAGCAGCCTGTGTATGCCCAGCAGCCAGACAGAGGAGAAAAGCCAACTGAGAAGGCAAAAGCTCGTACTGATGCTAAGTTGAGAAGCCCTGAGCGGCTGTTAAGCAGCCTGGGTATGCTGAAGCCCTGTGAGTCTCGTAAAGTCACCTGTGGGTGATGCCCTGCTCATTCTTGAGTGAGGGTGAGGAGCTGAGGAACCTGTCCTTGGGGGACGGGTGGGAACGTGGCTTGGGGTGGAGCCCAAGTCAAATGTAGCATTTGGATCCCCGACCCATGTGCTTGTGCCGTGGGTTGGCTTGAGTGCAGGTGTCTGCGAGTCACATGGGTGGCTATGAAGGCCGAGTGTTGGAGCGACTGCAGACAGAAACCTTGAGGGTTGGCGATTACCCAAGAGAATAAAATTGCCAATCCCAGAGCTAGTGCATCCTGGGGGTGATGCGGTGTGTGGCTTGTAGCCGAGACTACAGCCAG
>NW_023604773.1:0-1012 GCF_014898055.3 Talpa occidentalis | reverse complement strand
TTCTGGGGAAGAGAGAAAAAAATGTGGTTGGAGTTAGATTGCGCCTATTCCCAATTTCCAGCCTAGGGGAGGTTTTTGTCACAAAGTTGAGAGGGTCCGGCCACCGTGTGGCAGGACAGCAATATGAGGACTTTCTAGCTTTTGTGGGCGTGAAACAGTGATTTCAGGAAAGGTGAAGTATGAGGAAAAGAATGTAAAATATCTCATAATCTTTATGTCATTTATCTTTGTGAAAATATAGCATTTTGCATGTTTGGAGTTTTATAAAACATTATTTTCACCCATTACATTTTTTTTCCTTTTAAATGTGTCTACCAAAAGTGTAAAATGACATCTGTGGTTAAATTATACTACTCTTGGACCGCAGAAATTAGTTTTTATCTTAGGTCTCTGTTTCATTTCAGTTAGTGTGCGGCAAGGGTGTCCGTCTGTTCCTGTGCCTGCTTAGTTCCCACATCGCCTCCCCACCAAATTTCCTTGACTGCCTTTATTTTTTATTATTCTTTTCTTTTTTTTTTTTTAAAGATTTATTTATGCATGTATGTAACAACTGGGGTACAGGCCAGAGGTGTGGGGGGGTGAGAGGATTCACCGGAGACAGAGCAGGGAACAGAGCAGGCAAACTGACGAAATACACTGCTGAGGGGAGCAGCGGGCGAGACAGGAGAGGTCTGCTGCACCATGTGGGTAACTCTCTGGCTGGGGATCTCTGGCTGCAGTGTCTACGGATAGCTTCATAGGTTGCATCTTAACCCCTTGCACCACCAGGGAGGTCCCTTGATTGCCTTTCTCACAAGCTTATCTGTATTTTCTCACGATCTTTTTCTGCTCCACTGGCCTAGACCATCCCTGTGCCAACACCACACTCATTCTGATCCCCTGAGCTTTATACTAAGTCTTGAAATCAGGTGCTGCGCCTCCTCCAGATTTTTCCTTTTTAAAATGTATCTTAATTTTTCAAAGTCCCTTATATTTCCATAGAAATTGTGGAAACAATTTGTGAATGTCTTTT
>NW_023604772.1:0-1014 GCF_014898055.3 Talpa occidentalis | reverse complement strand
AGGAAGATAACCACATGGTGCGGCAGACCTCTCCTGACTCGCCCGCTGCTCTCCTCAACAGTGTATTTCAGTCAGTCTGCCTGTTCTGTTCCCCACTCTGTCTCTGGTGAATCCTCTTACCCCCCCATCTGGCCTATAACCCAGTTCTTGTATGCATAAATAAATAAATCTTAAAAAAAAAAAAAACCATCCTTCAGAATTTCCAGATCACTGAATGAATTTTGAAACCACGGTGGTGACCAAATATGCAGGATACACATTAGGCCCTCTGCTGAGTACTAATATTAATACCGTCACCAAATTTCTCCTTTGAATAGGTGCCCTTGTTAATTATTCAGTCATTTCACTGTGAAAGTAGTTTTTTTTTGTTTTAGACTCAGACCAATTTCTGAACAAATGTCCCCAGTTTTGGGGAGTTTGGGCGGCGTTTCTGTAAATGAAAAAATCTGAAAAATGATGACATTGAATCTGCATTGAGAATCTCACCACTAGAACTTGGTAATAACTTTACCAGAAGGTCACATTTACCTTTTGGAGAAAAAGCAAAACAGAACCTGGTAACCAGTGAGTCACAGGGCCCAGGTTCAATGTCCTTTGGGGACTCACCTCCCAGTCTGAGTGTTCACAAAGGACAAGGGTCATTGCATGAACACAGTGGTCCAGACAGGCAGGCCCTCCTACTGAGTTTGGTATAAAATATAAGGCCGAATTCTCTGATCTCTACACTTATGAAACCCAGGATAGGCTTCACCTGGGAAGCAACTTGGAATGATATAAAGAGAACATACATTTCCTCACTACTCATGATGCCAACACCTTCTAGAAGTTTCATAAAATCTTTTTTTTTTAATCCCATAACAATGTCTCATTTTATTTTACATGCAAAGCATGATCTAATTTAAGTGACTTTGTCAAGGTCACCCATAAGAAGTAATGATATAACTGAGCATCTGGCTCCAGAGTCCATAGTCTTTCTGC
Source organism: Talpa occidentalis (assembly GCF_014898055.3). Classification (NCBI taxonomy): domain Eukaryota; kingdom Metazoa; phylum Chordata; class Mammalia; order Eulipotyphla; family Talpidae; genus Talpa; species Talpa occidentalis. The sequence goes on along the minus strand of NW_023604772.1, from coordinate 36 downwards.
CGTGGTGAGACCTCCACGGATTGTTCGAAATGCTGA
>NW_023604771.1:0-1017 GCF_014898055.3 Talpa occidentalis | reverse complement strand
TTAATTTTGTATATTTTTACATCATTTTTTATTTTTTGTACAATGTATGCTTTTTCATCTTGGTTATATTCCCCATACAATTCCCACTCCCCCTTTTGTTTGATCCTACTCCCTCCACCCCCCATAGTGTATCTCTGGTTTATAGTTGCTGTTGATTTTGATTTTTACTTTATTATAATTAGTCTTTTCCTGGTCCCTTATTTAGGTTTTCTACTTTTAAGTATGGTTACTTTTAGTGAGAACTTAATGTTTATCTCTCTGATATTCATTACTTTGTAAAATCTGTGTGTCACTTTGCAAACAAAATTACTAACACCATTGCTTTTTCATTTCAAAACATTGTGAAATAACAATCTAAGTTTGCAAAAAAAAAAAAGTGAGTTAATAATATTTTAAGTTGACTGACTCATAGAACATAAAAAATTATAGAAAAGAAAAGTTGGCTTTTTCTTCTAGATCTTTTTATCTAGACTATATTATACATTTTATGATATGGAGGGAGAAGCATTATTAGATCTCTTCATGTAAGATTATAATCTTGCTATGTAGGAATAATTTATAAAAGATTTCATACACATAGTATCGTGGAACCATAGATGATGAGACAACACTGACACTGTAAAACTCACATCACAGTTAAGAATATTTCCACCTACCCCCACTCCTGTTTTTTCACAGGAACTGATCTCACCTCCCACGTAATAGAAACATCTGGGGTGAGTTCCCTTTTATACCTCCAACTTTTCAATAGTTCTCTGCATTCTTATCTCCCTGCTATGTCTTTGTCTTCCCTCTAAAGCTTCTAGTCCATTTCGTACATCCCATACCTACTTCTCCTTTGGGGTGCTTACTGTATTGTTACCCCTCTCTTCCTAACTTACAGCCCTTTGTATTCTTTCTTCAAAGGGGTTCAAGTCTCTTATCTCTACAAAACATTTTTTAGTTGCCACCAGTAGCTTCTTCCTTTCTTATCCAGAATCTGTTGTATGAGACCTGCAACTAGTCCTTATTTTAATA
>NW_023604770.1:0-1018 GCF_014898055.3 Talpa occidentalis | reverse complement strand
TCCCTGGGACATGAAAGCCCCAGTGGACAAAGATCCCCCACCCCTTCCCACCTGAGGCGCTTCTTCCTCCACATCACAGCTGCAGCAACCACAGGCTCCAGTGAGCACAGCTCCAGGACTGGGCCAGCAATGATGGCCACGTTGGGCTTGGAGGACTGAGGAGGGGGCACTGGAAGGAAGGAGGGGAAGGGGAGACTGAGCCCCAGGCCTCATCCTGCCTCTCTGAAGTTCTCCAGAAGGGCTCCTGATTCCTCTGACAGAAGCTCAGTGCCCATGACCCCCTCCTCACCCCATCTCAGGACTTGGAGCTCCTCCAGTCCCTCATGCTGCACATGGCACGTGTATCTCTGCTCCTCTCCAGAAGGCACCACCACAGCCACCCACTTCTGGAAGTTTCCATCACCACCAGGCCTGGTCTCCACCAGCTCTGTGTCCTGAGTCAGGTTCTCCCCATCTCGCTTCCAGGAGAGGGGTGATGTCCGCAGGGTAGAAGCCCAGAGCCCAGCACTTCAGGGTGACCTCATGGTCAGAGGTGAGATGGAGGGTCACTTGTGCCTTTGGGGGATCTGGGAAGGGTCAAAAAATTCACACTTTGGGTTTTTCTTTCCTGGACACTGAAGTAGCCTCACTGACCATCCTCCTCAGAAGGAACATGACAATTGGTTTGGAGGGAAGAAGCACAAAACCCAGAACCAGCTTGGTCTGGGGAATCTGGGATAATCAGGTGAGAGCCCAGGGTAGGAGCATACAGGTCTATAGGAGAACATAGACTTTTGCTCCTGACCTGGTTGGAGGGTGAATGACACAGAAAGGCAGAAGTCAGATCCAAAATGTTCTGACCAAAAACAAGGCCTTGAAAGAAACACTCATGGATCCCAGCATGGCTGCTGGGTCAAAAGGATCCAAGGAAGTTATTTCAGGATGGCCTCCCCTCCCTGGGGAGAGACTGGATTCCTTAACTTGTCCAGAAAAGTGGTGTCTTCTGGGCGAGTCTCTCTCTAGCACAGAACATGAAACC
>NW_023604769.1:0-1029 GCF_014898055.3 Talpa occidentalis | reverse complement strand
AACCAATACACAAAAATCAGTTGATTTTCTATATGGAAACAATGAGCTATAAGAAGATGAAATGAAGAAAACAATCCCAGTTACAATTACACCAAAAAAAAATTAAATGCCTAGGAGTACACTTCACAAAAGAAATGAAGGACTGATGCAAAGAAAACTATAAGACATTAAAAAAAAAAATAGAAGACACAAAGAAATGGGAAGATATTCCCTGTTCATGGATTGGAGAAATAACATTGTTAAAATGCCAGGCTACCTAAAGCAAGGTACAGAATCAGTGCAATCTCTATCAAGGCTGCAATGGCATTCTTCAAATAAATAGTAAAAAACAATACTGAAATTTACATGGAACCAGAAAAGACCCCAAATAGCCAATGCAATCCTTACAAAAAGAAGACAAATGGTAGTATCACACATCAAGACCCCAAAGCTACAATAATTTAAAATATATACATAGATACAAATGTGTGTGTATGTGTGTGTGTGTGTGTGTGTGTGTGTGTATAGTGCTGAAACAAAAACAGATACACAGAAATAATGGAATAGACTGACAGTCCCACACATATATGGACTCTTCGTCCATGACAAAGGCACCAAGTATATGCACTGGAGTAAGGAAAGCCTCTTTAATGAGTGGTATTTGGAAAACTAGATATGCAAAAGAATGAAACTAGACCACTCTCTCATACCATACACAAAAATTAACTCAAAATGGATAAAAGATTTGATGTAAGACCTGAAAATCATATAATGCAGAGAAGAAAACATAGGCAAAACTTTCCATGACAAAAGTTTCAGAGATGTCTTTGTGGATTCCTCTCTAACAGCAAGTAAAACAAAAGAAAGTATAAACATTTGGAACTACAGCAAATTAAAAAACTTTTGCAAATTGAAAGAAATCATCACTGAAACAAAGAGAAAGAAAATAATTACATCACATCTGACAAGGAATTCATATCTAACATCTACAAAAAACTCTTATTATTCAACAAAAAGAAAATAAATAACCCAATGAAAAAAAAATGGGTA
>NW_023604768.1:0-1032 GCF_014898055.3 Talpa occidentalis | reverse complement strand
TATCCTACCTCTTTCTAGTAAACAGACAAAGAATGAAACAATCTCGTATGTTTTATGAGGAATAGCGTGTAAAAACAGTTTACTTCCAGTGGGATGCTGGTGGTGACTGGCAGCGTTGGGACATGAACCACACTACAGAAGACTCTAACTTCTGGGATGTCTATTCTCCTTTTCTTTGGGACATGAAATCAAAGCAACATCCTATATATATATATGGATACTTGGAGATACTGGTTCCATCTAATATAACTGACTCAACAGCTGCAAGGCTGAACTGTAGTTACTTGCACTTAAAAATTTGCCTGGTCATTTGAATGCTGCCTTCCACAGGCTGGTATTTAGACACTACTAGTGTTGGTTACATGCTCATAACTTCCAGTTAGATGTTTATTTAATCATTCATTCATTGCTTCATTCATTCATTATTTATAGAATACATTCTGTGTCTAAGGCTCTATAGCAGATGTTAAAATGTCCCAGAAAGAAATATATTCAATTGCCTTATGGAGAGTAGGGAAGATCTTATATGTTAGTAAATAATTTAGATAGGGAGTGATAAATAATATTCATTAATACACATGAGATGCAAAGGGCATTCAGTGGAAGAAAAGAGTTACTTCTAGGGATAGAAAGTGGACAGGAAAGAAGTGTAGAGCTGGGAGAGACTGACTCTGAAGGAGTAGTTAGATTTGGGCTTTAGGAGGTATATTTTCTACGTGGTGTATGCATTGACTCACTGCCTATGGCTCCTTGGCTTTGAGGAAGTAAACCCCATGTGATGAGAGGGATTATAGTGAGAGCCATTTGGCAAAGAATAGTGGACAGCCCTGAGCACTGGGAGCGGCCCCTGGCTGATTGCCCGCAAGAGAGTGGAGTTCTTAGTCCTCTGACTGCAGGTGATGCTTTCTGCCCAATAACATCGGGGAGCCTGGACGCAGACCCACATGCAGGGGGCTCAGGATAAGTTCTCAGTCCTTACCACCTCGATTGTAGCATCTCAGAGGAGGCAGCTCAGAAGCATCCAGATTCCTC
>NW_023604767.1:0-1032 GCF_014898055.3 Talpa occidentalis | reverse complement strand
GAAAATGAGCCTCTGGGGTCTAATTAGAGCCCTCATCCATCTCTTGACTCCACTAATTGCATCCTAATTGATCAGCTTGTCTTGGCTCTTGATAGCCCCCAAACTATCCTACACAAATCTACAAATGAACATTTTTAAAATAAAAATATCACTCTTCACACCTCTGTTTAATAGTCTGATGACTGGGCCTCCCCGGTGGCGCAGCGGTTGAGCGCTGGGTTGCGAAGCTGCCCACAGCCTCTGCAGCGCCTTTTTGATCCCCTGCTGCTCCCCAGCCACCGGAGGAGGGTCCCACATGGCGCGCAGACCTCTCCTGCCGCCCGCTGCTCCCCTCAGCAGTGTACTTGGTCCTTCTTCTGCCTGCTCTACTCCCGGCTCTGGCTCTGGTGAATTCTCTCACCCTCCCACGCTTCTGACTGTACCCAGTGCTTGTATAAATAAATAAAAAATAAATCTTTAAAAAAAAAATAGTCTGATGACTCACCTTAGCCAAAAGCTTAGTTTCTAAAACTTGCTTTATGTTAAAGTCATCCGAGCCTTTTTATTTTATGAATTAAATTAGCATACAGAAATTGAATTTTTTTTAAAATTACAATTCTGTGAATTTCAGCTCATATCATGGTAGGCAGAGAAGTGGATCCCCAAGTTTACCTGCCCCCTGAATTCCTTATCTCTGCCCCAAAAGAATTTCAAAGTCTAGTCTCAGCCCCCAAGATAGTTCTTCATAAGTCCATCTCAGGTAAGTGAAGTGAGTGTGGGTCACATGTATCAGAATCACATGGGAGGGGTCTTCCTGGTGGCGCAAGGGGTTAACATGCAACCTATGAAGCTCACTGTAACCACTGCAGCAAGAGTTCGATCCCCAGCCAGGGAGGAGACCCACGTGGCACAGCAAACCTCTCCTGACTCACCTGCTGCTCCCCTCAGCAGTGTATTTCAGTTGATCCACCTGTTCTGTTCCCCACTCTGTCTCTGGTGAATCCTCTCACCCCCTACACCTCTGGCCTGTACCCCAGTTATTGTATGTATAAA
>NW_023604766.1:0-1034 GCF_014898055.3 Talpa occidentalis | reverse complement strand
GCCCTCTAATCCAGGCCGTGTCTCTCTGACACTCTAGCACAGGCCCCCTGACTGTGGCGGCTTTTGGTGCAGGAGTCACTGCGGGTCTTGGTGTCCACCCCGCGCCCAGCACGTTCGTACGAGCCCGCAGCAGGGGTCACCTGCCGGCTGCTGCCCTGTCCCTGGATCAATCTCCACGCCTGGGTTTCTGCTTTTAGGGCTGCTGGCTCCTCTGGGTCCCTGTGCGGGACAGCTTCGAAGACATGTCCCTGTAAGCTACTGTCCTGCGGCAGGGGACCTTGTCTTATATCTTGTTAAAAATAAAATTTTCTGACTTTTTTTCCCCCCTCATGGTGTCTAGAAATGCACTTGATATTTTACAATATTGGTATTTAAAAAAATCAAATAGTCTTGCTAAACTCTGCCTTCTAGTCATGTAGGTGTGGATTTTTGGGGTTTTCTATGTGGACATCTTATCTCAGACTAACAAGAGTCTCCCTGCCCCTAGTCCTGGAATAGTTCAGCCCTTTCTACTAGTCTTTTGGATTCTTGGTCTCTAAGTCATTGTTAAAGAGACGTGCTGATGATAGGCGTCCGATCTTGCTCTTGATCTTGAAGGGTCGGCTTTCAATCTTACCATTAAGAGTGATGTTTGTCTTTACAGACACATCACCCAAAGCAGTGATAGTGAAGAGAAAGATAAACAGCTGGGACTACATCAAATTAAAGAGCTTCTGCACAGCAAAAGAGACAATAACAAAAACAAAGAGAAACCCCACCAACTGGGAGAACATTTTTGCACCCAACACTAATGATAAAGGACTGATCACAAAAATCTGCAAAGAGCTGATGAGACTCAGCAACAACAAAGAAAATAATCCAGTCAAAAAATGGGCAGAAGAGCTAAAAAGAAACTTCTCTGAAGAGGAAATGCAAATGGCCAACAGACATATGAAAAAATGTTCAACATCACTTGTAATCAGGGAAATGCAAATCAAAACTACCATGAGATACCATCTCACACCAGTGAGAATGGCACATATTAAAAAACTAGC
>NW_023604765.1:0-1039 GCF_014898055.3 Talpa occidentalis | reverse complement strand
CCACTGGGGGCTTTCATGTCCCAGGCAGAACTTGCCCTGCCTGGTTATTGGGAAGTGCCATCCACACACGTGTGTTGCCCAGAGGCATTTGGTCCAGTGCCCCCTCACCCCCTTTCTTCTTTTTCCCCAGTCCTGACCTGGGTCTTTAGTCCCAGTTCTGGAAACTTCCCTGCCGCAGACCAGCTTTTGGCAAAATGTCGCGTCTGAAGTCCTTGAAAGGAAAAGACGGCCTAGGTGCCGCGTAAAGGACTGAGGGGAAGGGGATGAGGCAGTGAGGAGACACTGACACTTGTTGAGGTACAAGTATCTTCTGCTGAGAGACTCTGCAGGTCTTTATTCAATTTTAATAATCAGAAAAAAAATGCATTATCATGTGTAAAGCAGAGACAATCAGAGTATTCTATTCCCATGGACTACTGGCTCCTACAGGTTTCAGCTAGACAGTAACCTTCAAGGTTAATAGATAAAAAACCAAACCTAACACTAAAACTTATTATTTCAGCTAGACAATTACCTAAGACAGTGGATAGCCGCCAGTGCATCCCTATCAGCTAAAGCTTAAGCAAGAAAAGCCGGGACCGGCTGCTACTCAGCTACCAGAACTTCTTCTACCTAGAAACTTCTTACACAGGTGAACTTCATTTAAAAACTTTCCTAAGAACTTCTAAATAAAAAGGAACTTCTAAAAAAGCAAAAGAAGGACTTACTATAATAATTGTGCTGATTTGCTTGTCAGGCATGTACAATAAACCGTCTCCCATTGTCAAGTGGGCCAAATTGTTTAATAACTAATTTCTAAACAGATAATTTTCCGCACCATCCACCCACAGTCTGCTGACACGTACAATCCACTGCCCAATATACTCTCTAATACATTTTTCCCTCTCTATGGCCAAGAATAAAAAGCAAAAAGGGATGCCAGATCTTCAGCCCCAAGGTGCGAGGCCTTTCTCTTAGCTGCTTGTCAGTATCCTATCTGGCTGGGGCAACAAAGCCCCCTGCAGCACTTCCCTGTGGTGCAGGATTAGAAGATTCCTTT
>NW_023604764.1:0-1039 GCF_014898055.3 Talpa occidentalis | reverse complement strand
GGGATTTGCACATTAAAGACATCTTTACAGACACATTCACCCAAAGCAGTGATAGTGAAGAGAAAGATAAAGCTTGGGAACTACATCAAATAAAGAGCTTCTGCACAGCAAAAGAGACAATAACAAAAACAAAGAGAAACCCCACCAACTGGGAGAAATTTTTGACCCAACACTAATGAATAAAGGACTGATCACAAAAATCTGCAAAGAGCTGATGAGACTCAGCAACAACAAAGAAAATAATCCAGTCAAAAAATTGGGCAGAAGAGCTAAAAAGAAACTTCTCTGAAGAGGAAATGCAAATGGCCAACAACATATGAAAAAATGTTCAACATCACTTGTAATCAGGGAAATGCAAATCAAAACTACCATGAGATACCATCTCACACCAGTGAGAATGGCACATATTAAAAAAACTAGCAACAACAAATGTTGGCGAGGATGTGGAGAAAAAGGAACTCTTGTGCACTGTTGGTGGGAGTGCAAACTGGTCCAACCACTATGAGAGCTGTGTGGAGATTTCTGGACCTACTAAACATAGAGCTTCCATATGATCCAGCAATTCCACTCCTAGGTATTTACCCAAAGGACACAGAAACATCAATTCCAAAGAGCACCTGCATTCCTATGTTTATAGCAGCACTGTTTACAATAGCTAAGCTTTGGAAACAGCCCAAATGCCCAAAAATAGATGACTGGATCAAGAAGATGTGGTACATATATACCATGGAATATTACTCAGCATTCAAAAAAGATAAACACATGCAATTTGCAGCACATGGATGGCACTGGAAAGGGATCATGCTCAGCGAAATAAAGCCAAAAAGAAAAAGAAAATAGGATCGTGGTCTCACTCATAGCAGGAATCTAGAAAACTAAATAAGGGACCAGAAAATGAATATAAGAAAGTGAAAATCAAAATCAACAAAAAAACTATGAAACCAAGACCACTTTTGGGGGGTGGGGGGGCGGGAGGGGAAGGATTGGGGTCAGAATGGGGCGTTTGCAATTGTATGGGGGAATATAAAAATAAAAATTT
>NW_023604763.1:0-32877 GCF_014898055.3 Talpa occidentalis | reverse complement strand
ATACAGCCGATCTACCTATAAAGGTTTCTATTTAGTCAATAAATATAACTCAATCAACTATTCTACCCTTTATGATCTGGACTGTTTCAAAGAAAATAGAAAATATAACTTCTGTTAAGTAACTCAGTCTTACAGAAGATAAAATTCAGGCTCAAGAAAATATAGAAGAAAGTCTCAAGATAGTTGAGGATCTAGGGCTGCAATATGTGACATAGACTAGAAGTTTCTAATCCTGTTTAGTCAGAATTACCTGAGAGAGCTTTAAAAAATCCATTTCATAAGCTTATCCCAAGAACAGTTGGATCAGATTCTCAAAGACTGGAGTCCTGGACTTGGTAGCTAAAACAAAAAACAAACAAAAACAACTTCAGATAATTATTGTCATCAACCAATTTAGTGACTCCAGACTATTGATGAAATGTATATTCAAAGAAGGATACTGGGTTGATAATAATAAAGGACAGTATCTCACTGCTAGTTAGTGTTTTCCAGTTTTCAAAGTAATTTTCCACCATCTATTTCATTTGACATTTGCAATAACCCCAAATTATTGCAAGGACCAATTGCTATAGTCAAGTAGCTTATGATAAATTAAGCTCAAGGTCCTGAATTACTATTCAATCTCTAACCTAAGCCACATGGAATTTAAGTGGCATAAATGGGCTAGAGCCTTGTACTCTGAGTACTTAATCTATTGATAGTTCTTCCTCCCACTTTAAGCTGGTTAGCCTTCACAGAGGAAAGATGTAAGCTAGTAAGGAAGATATATGCTGGAGAAAAATTAAGAAAACTGAATTGGACTCTAGGCCTGCATCTCACTTGCTATGTGGTCATTAACCAGTCACGTCATCCTTCTAGGTCCTATGGTGTTAAGAACTTAGGCTCTGAAATCATACCACCTTGGGTCAGATACTGGTACAATTTTCCATAATTGTTGAGGGTCAATGGACAGATAACTTAATGGCTCTGTGTTTTGGCGTCCTCACTTGGAAAATGGGTTATTGAGAAGATTAGATGGATACATTTGCACAAACACACATGCCTAGAGCAATTTCTATAAAGAAGCAAATATTCCATAAGTGTTAGCTTGGGGAAATTAGTCAGATAAGTATGAATTTTTTTATGAAGCACAGATTCTTTAACTCCAAAAAGAGAACCAGAGAGAGTGAGATTACTTATGATGTGCAGTTTATAAAGCAGAAGAAATTCTGATAAAAAATTAATTCTGTCCTCTTTGGAAAGTGTGTTTAATCATATATTTAGCATTTAACAGTATATAACGTGTGCCAGACACTGTGCCAGTGTCTAACATGCATTATTCTCCTTTAATCCTCCACACAGCCCCACGACCTGTGAACATTTTTTCATCCTCATTTTATAGATAAGGAAACTGAAGCTTAGGGAAGCTAAGTAAATTGTCCAGAGTCACAGAGCTGGTAAGTAGGGCGGCCGGGATTAGTTCACAGGTCATTTGTCTTCAGACCCTGTGCTTTAAACCTCTACTTTCTCCGGCTTCTGTATGTGCAGTACCAGCAAAATTCCAAATGGAAGAAGTTGATCCTTCAGATTTTCCACTTCTTTCTCTGATTCCCTCTCATCATCTCCTGCCCTTTTCAATCCCTCTAAATGCTCCCTCCACCCACACCTACTAGCAGTCTTTAGTGCTTTCTCTTCACTGCTCTCAAATTCTGTCCTATCGGTCCTTCTCAGACCAGCCTTTGCAGGAAGTGATTCATATGCCAAAAACTACTTCCCCAGCCACAAGGAACTTGGCCTTTCCTGTTCTCAGTCAGGTAACAAATGCAAAGAAATCCGGCTATGCAATTCATAGTAAGGACTACTTCACAGGAAGGAAGATAATCTTTACATTTCTGGGGGATTTTATTTTTAAAATGTGTTGGTTAACTGAACCGCATCTTTACTTAGTGGAGTGTTAGACTGTGAAAAGGTAAAATAGAAGGTCTGGCCCAGCCGAGGGAGATACTACAAGGTAAAACGGTCTCACACAGTCCTTCACAGAACCTATGGGTGCAGGTGTAAAGGGGGCCCTCAGCCATGTTCCAAGAATTCACACATTTGAAAGTGAAAAATAGTGACTGTGTTAGAGTAAGACTGGCATTTGGAGGAGAAAGACACTCTCATTTTATTAAAGAAGCTACAATGTGATGTCAGGAAGGGGATTACAAATCTTCTCTCCATAGCAGCCTGCCCAGCCCCCTTCTCTTTTCACTAAATCTGAGAAAGAAACATTGTCCTTTGACAGTAAACCGCCGTACACAGTTGGTTCTGCCTCTTCCTAAAGCCAGTGTGAAGGTGTTCTCTATAGCATGATATTTACAGACTAGAGAAGCATGACATTTCCCGCATAAAGACGGCCAGCCCCGAGGTACCATCAGCTGCTGGAAACACACTTCTGTGAGAAATGACCGTTTCCAGTTGTCCACAACTGCTATTCTGCAAAAATAAAGAAAAAGCTATAGGTTCAATTTAAAGTGCCCCATACCACCCACACAGAACAAGGCCGGCAGAAAGGGGACGAGGCCCTCTCACTGAACACAGCGTCCTGGAGCTATGAGGGGGAGGACCCTGGGTCTCATCATCTCTCTATACACTGGCTGGCCTCAGAAATGTCTTTGAGAAACTGCTCTGTGAAGCCAAAGAGAGTCAATGTTGGTTCTGACCTCAACAAGCTGGTGTCTGGAACTAGATACAAAGAACGGTAATTAACAACCTGAGGTTTAAGTAGTGAAGATAATAATAAAATGGCAGAATATGATATTGAGGTCGAATGGTAATAACAGCAGTGATGATATGACCTTCATTGTTCTCTGTGCCAAACAATGTATGATGAACAAGTGTGTATACTGTGTGTATGTGTATGCATTACATACCTATGAATGTGCTGCATAGGCACGTGCATATACACACACTTATAATTAAATATATATAGGCATGCTTAATTAATCTTCTTGACTAGAATATAAATTGTTCCTATTAGCACCTGAGAACATGAGGATTAGGAGAAGGACTTTCCCAAAGGCATTTATCTAGTAAGTCATGGAGAAATTCCCAGGCCCAGCTTTGTCAGACTCCAGAGCACATGCTTTTAATCCCTATAATACTGCCTTCTAATAGTAGAGTAAATGCAATACAGGTTTAAAGAAAAAATAATCACAAGAGGCTTAAATGATGTGTGGAAATCAGGAGGTTGTCTTGGATAAGTCTTCACAAAATCGGTAAGGTCAAGATGGAAAGGCAGCAGGAGGCCTGGCACTATAATGAATAAATATTATGAACAAATGTACCCAGACAATGGGGAGACAATGGGAAGATTTTGATTAGAGGATGATCTTAGGGTTAAGATTTCATCCTGAGAGCACTAGGGAGTCACCAAATATTCTTGAGTAAGACACATGGCACAATATTCTTCCCTAATAAGAAATTTTCTCCTGAAAGCTTCTTTTCAATGTGGTCATCTATTGTGGTTGTGTTAAAAATAAACACACAATGAAAGAGACCTTTTATTTTAGAGACATATATTGAAATTTTTAAGGATTAAATGGTACCATATTTAGTGTTTAAAAAAAGTCCTATATAAAACACAACAAAGCAACAACTGACAATTCTAAATCAGAGACATTCTGCAGGGGACGGGGAGGGAGAGGCATCAGAGGGAGGGAGGAGCACAGGGGACTGTGGTGATGGTGCACAGGTGCCTTGGGGAAGGAGATTCTATGGGGACTCAACCTGAGGGGGTGGGGGGAAGAAAATATTGTTTAAAATAAATAAATAAATAAGTTTAAAAAAATAAAATAAATAAATTTAGAAAAGGTACTATATTCAGTGTTTGTTAAAAAAATCATTGATGTTGGGGGAAAAAGATTGGGAATGAAAACAAGTTTGGCTATATGTTGGAAATTACTAAAATTAGTCCATGGGTCCATGAAAATTTGTGACATTTGTGTCATTTTAAATTTCTGTAACAATAAATTAAATAAGAATTATTAACAATTTATGTTCTGCTTTAAATGGTGAGTATAAAGTAAAATGGAAAATTTTACTGTAAAATTTTGATAGTTACTGCAAAATAATGCATCAGTGAATCTTAAAAAATGAAACGTTGTATCAAGATCAACTCTCAAGTCATTTGCCATTGTATTATTAACTCGGAAAATTACATCTGACAATAACAATAACTTTCACACCTATAATCCTTTGCTGTTAAGTATTTCACATGCATAAATTCATGTGATCTTCCTAGGACTCCTGAGAGTAGCTGGATTATCGGTGTGAAGTTGACCTACTTGTCATCTCCTGAGAGACTTTTGGTGAATGCTTTTAAATATCTGACTTTGACTTTGCGGTGTCTCATAGCACTTGAAAATTTAGCAGAGATAGACAGTAAAGTCACAATCGTGGTGATAGTCCTTGCTGTCAAAGGAAAGGTAAAGACTTAAACACATTAGTGACAGTTTGGAATCAATGACCCCAGCCCTGACTTAGTACCCCAAAAGCCCCTCAATAAATCCGAGCTGATGAGGGGAGTCACCTGCTTCCACAGCCATCAACAGGGGGTCTAAGACTCAGTCCCAATTGGATAGCCTCATGTATGCCTATCATCTAAGTGCCTGTAAGAGGTACATTTTAACTTCTTCCAATAATTTTGGAGAGTTACTGTTTGGTTTTTTGCTTGTTTTTATCTTACCTTGCCCATATTATACCTGGATGAGGAAGAAAATAAGGAGTAAGGTTTGTTACCATCGGTAGGTTGGTAAGTCTAGAAGGAAAGTCTAAGTATTTACTAATGGCAATTAGAACTAATGAGAGGTAGTATAATACACCACAGAGAACAACTATTTTAATTCATTCAGCTTAATATTGGTACCAACAATTTTGTCTATAGGAGAAGAGTGTCTCTGGGTTTTATTTTCCTAACTTTATATTGAGTTAACAATTTTTCCCACTACTTATGAGGTATTAGTTGCTACAATTACTTTTAAATGATATGAGTGAACACCTCAGAGATTTGTTATGTGTGGAGCTGGTATAGAACTGAAAGGTTATTTTCAAGGATCAAACAAATGAAGCTCAAATAGTAGAACTGGGACACATGCTGGGTATTTGAGGTCAGGGTAGCCTATCATGTCCCCTTCTATTCCTACTGCCATATGTTGTGACCTATCCTTGCCCAGTTATAAGGATGACAGACCAGGAAGACATCAGTGCAAAGGGAAGTCAAAATTAAAATGCAGCTGAGTCATTAAGCCATCCTATTGGCAAACCCGCTGGTCTCTTTTCATGCATTGCCAACCATTATTTTGGTGTTTTAGAGGTTTGGTCATTAGGCCATTAAATGCTTTGAGCTCCATTTTCTTTCTCTATAAAAACAGTACGACACTGATGACTAGTGGGCTGTTATATTTATGTCAGCATGAATAATGTAGTAAAAGTAATAACAATCATATAATGGTCATATTTTATATGATAGTTACTTACCATGGTGCAATTAATGTATTCTATCTTCATTATTTAATATGGGCCTCCTGCCTTGTTTCATGTAGACAGCTGTTTATGTGGGGACCCAGATGCTGCCAGTGTCCTGTCTGCCATAGCTGAAGAGAGAGGTGAGAAGGGGATTTGTTCAGCGATGTATTCCTAGTGTTATCCCTTCCTCCTGCAGTGGGTGCCTATGACTATGTGCTTTGGAATTAGGCTGGCCACAGATCCTGCAACAATGGATTCTGCAAAATATGATGATAGTCCATGACAAATGTGTCCTGTGCCAGGCACATTCCCACATCGCTTGTGGGCTGTGGACTGATAATTTTAATTTATAAGAATGGTTCTCTGACTTGTGGAATGACATTCCCCAAGACCCAGAGCCAGGAAACAGCAGAACCTGCTCACTCAGGACCCTTTACGCACGAGCCCTTTACACACTTCACTGTTTCCCTTGATCACGAAGTGCCTTCGTAGCAAGCCAGGAGAGAGAAACTAGTTTCATAACTAAATTAGGCTAAATAGCATAGTTTGTTATTATACTTGGAACCTTGAATTAATTTGCATTTTCTTGTGCAAAATTCAATGGCAGATGATAAACAAAAAAAGGTATGGAAACATCGAGAAATTTGCTTTATACCTGTATGGCTGTCTGGGGAACTGCATCTTGGCACTCTCAGAGATGTTCCGAGCCTCCTCCTCATCTCCACTTCCACGTGGAGTTCCACATCTGGTGGACTCTCCTTCCAGCCCACTGCTGAGCATTCTTACCTCTCTGAAAATGGGAGTTACTGCACTGATGGACTCTACCCCACCTCAGCGTGGCCTGCTGGCCGCCTCCTGTCATTTGAGTGTGTGTAATTGCATGAATGAGCTGACCTCCCCAGATAATGGGCCTGTGGAGATTACAGTACGGGAAAAATTTAACTGTTTGTTTTAGAACTTCCTTTCTGTTTCCATTTTTGATGAAGCTCTGGCTTTTGGTATCAAAAAGGATGTAGTTTCCTTGGCAGCAGATCTGTACAGCAGTTGCTAATGAGGCCATCACACTGTGTTTTCTTTCTGGGGAGATGTGTGGGAATGAGTAAGCCTTGCACTGCTCTTCAAGTGAAACTGTGGCCCAAATCTGTTCCTTTAGAGATTTGTAACATAATACTGCTCTACTCACAAGGCTTTAGTTCTTAAGCAACTTGGGCAAGGATTCTAGTGGAAAGCAGATATGGAGATGGTTGGGCCAGGGGCTCTGAGAGACCATCTAAGGTGTGGACAAGATTGTGGAATACCTCAAATCTAAGAATGAAATCCTAATACTCTGGATTTTCAGCCACGTCAAAGTTTCTCCTATGGGTGTGTGTTTATTTATGTGTGTGTTAAGCAGGGATAGTTATCAGGTTGTTAGTGAAGTGGCAGTAGGACTGGATTCGACAGGTGCTGAGACCTGTTCTTGTGGTTGCTGAGTTAGTGTTGGGGTCTGAAGTGGTCTAGCTGCTGGTGGGAATATGTGGGAGGGTTAGACGTGTTGGCTTGTGTCTTGGGGATTGCTGATTCCTCTATAGGATTCCAGATCTGAGTCTTCACTGTCTGGACACTGTCGGTGCACTTCAAGAGGTCAGCACCACTCATAAGGGGTGTGGGGAAGGGAGTGCAGCATAGAGTGGCTTTCTCTGTTGCTTTCCTTATTGGGGAAGTGGACTCTATGTGGCACCCCAGCTGCAACATTCGGGCTTCCCCTCTTTCATATGCCTCCACTCCATTTCCTCTCTCCCCTCCCAAGCCCTGGCTGAGCTGGCAGCCCTGCCATCTCTGTCTTTCACCCTGAGACCAAACATATAATTTGGAATGTCTGCTCTTTTAGGTAAATGCCAAGCTGCTGGAGAGGAAGGAGTTTGATTAGTAGTGTAATGGGCAAGGTTCTTAGTTGTCAAATATGAACTAGCTTTGATAATTTAAGATCTATTTTAAGAATATAGGATAGCTCAGTCTCCAGGCTTTGCATCCCTAAAGAATTTTCAAAGATGTATTATATAAGGGGCCCAGAAACCATGACAGCAGGCCTGGGTGCTTCTGCTAGAATCATAGCTATCCCAGCCCCTGTAACTGGATGGAGCTACTATTACCATCTCCTTGATGGATTCTTCATGGGACCTGCTTCTTTAAATTACTATCTTTCAATTCATAGCCTACAATATTGTGATTTATAGGAAATATATTTTAATCATTCAAATGAACAAAAAGTGTATTTCTCATTCATATTTGGTCTTTATCCATAGTTCCCTTTGAAATTACTTGTGAAAAGTGTATTTTGCTATATTAATGAAGGTAACTTTTAGATAACACCTGAGGGTTGAGGCTGGTTGCCAGGGAAAACAACAAACATAAATGGCAAAATTTCCAGTTCTCCCACCCAACCCCCACTCCCAGGGAGGGGAAGGGACTGAAGGTTGATCTCAGTTGCCAGCAGCCAATGACTTAGTCATGACTATATAATGAGAACCCATAAGATCCCTGGAGGAATGGGACTTAGAGAGCTTCTAGGTTGGTGAACACACTGGTTTTGGGGAGAATAGTGCCTCTGGAGAGGTCATAAAAACCCTGCACCTTCACCTTTTCCACAAAACCTTCCCTATGCATCTCCTTCATCTGGCTGTTGACTAACAGTCTTTAGTATCCTCTATAAAAAATTGGTGATCAAGTGAGGAACAGGTTTCCTGAGTTCTGTGTGCCTTCCTAGCAAATTAATTAAAGCTAAGGTGGTTGACCTGACAATTTCTGATTGATAATCAGTTGGTCAGAAGCACAGATAATAATCTGGGTTTAAGATGAGGCAACTAAAATCAGAGGAGGGGATCTTGGGAAACTCTGATCTATAGTCAGAAGCATAGGTATTGTGGATTTGCTGGATTGGCAAATATCATTTAGGGTGGTCTTGGAGACGGAGGCCCTAACCTGTGAAATTTTACACTCTCTCAGAATTTAGTTGAATTTTCAGATACCTTGCTAGCATCCAAGAACTGTTCATTGGTGTGGGGAAGGCTTAACACCCACACCTTCATGGAAATTGGGCTTCCAGAACATACCAACAAAACACATTTTATCCCTTAAACTTGGCTGACAGAGTGGATGCCGTGGGTGTGTGTCCAGATACCAGGGGTCTGGAGAGCTGAGGACATGGCTCCCACCCAAAGTCAAAAATAGGAAATAAGTTAATCTCAACTTAAAAACAGTGTTCAAAGTTTCAGAGAGGCCTCAAAATTGACAAATATCTATTGTAATAGGAATTTGTGGAAGGGAAATTGCAGGCAGGGAATGGAATTAGAAGGAACCAGGTGACAAACAAACTCCAGAGAACTGAAATGAACTAGAAGAAAACTAGAAGGGCACGAGAGACTATGATTAGAAGTCAAGTGAGACAGATTGATGACTCCTTTTGGGGATCAAGGACACTTCTGTGTTATATTAGAGCAAGTGTCCAAGGAGGCTAGGAAATATGCTAGGATCAGCTAGCTAACCAAGGTCCTGCTCTATTGTATATTAACTCCTGAGACAGACTTTTCCTGTGTAGGCACAAGTTAGATATGGGTTCTTGAATTTGTTTTGGCTTTGTGATGTTTTTGTTCTGACTTTCACAGAGGCCAACAGGAACTGACAGATCCTATATTCATTTATTCAACAAAATTAATGTGCATATGCAAAGCAGAAAGCGTTTGGTATGGGTACTTGGGACATAGAGAGGAATAAAATCACAACACTATCTTGAGTATACTAATAATCTAAGAAGAACAGATACAAAATGATAATACAAGCCGAGATGGACTGGGAAGGCTTAGGAGTAAATGCCAATAGTAAATGCCATTACTATTCTTTTGTCTGATATTTCATTTCAGCATAGATTTTTTTCTAATGGTAACTTATACTTTCTTTTGCTTATTATTTTTAAAGATCCCTCTCTCTTCCACTGGCATGTAATGGAAATAAGGGCAGACATTTCTATTTATGACTCTATCTGCTGATAGATATAAAGTGGATACACAATCAACCCATGTTGAAAGAGTGAATTAATGGATGCAGATGAACTGTGAACTGAGTCTTCCCAAAGGGAGACCTTCCAGGTAGAGATTAGATGATGGGGAGGTGGAGGAAATTCTAGACAGAAAGGTCAGTATTACCAAGGACATGAGAATAAGGGCAGTTAGGTAGAGACCAGCGTCTACAAATTACATGGTGCTATTGAAATATAAATGTTGAGGCCAGTTAAGATGATTGATCAGGTTGGGAATCAATAGAGGTCAGATGTGAAAGATCTTTGCATTAGTTTCTTATGGCTGCAGTAACATATTTCCACAAATTTAGCAGCTTAAAACAACAGATATATTCTCACATTCTTTCCATGGGTCAAAAATTCAGGCAAGGCTTAGCAGACATCTCTACTTAATCTCACAAGGCTGTATAATCAAGGTCTGACTGGGACAGGTTCCCAGCTGAGACTCGGAGTCCTCTTCCAAGCAAAATTTACTCCCTGTCAGTTGTAAAACTCAGGATGGCTTACTTTTCATTTATTTATTTATTTATTTTTTAAGATTTATTATTTATTTATACAAGAACTGGGGTACAGGCCAGATGCACTGGAGGGTGAGAGAATTCACCAGACACAGAGTGGTGAACAGAACAGGGAGACTGAGTAAAATACATTGCTGAGAGGAGCAGCAGGCGAGACAGGAGAGGTCTGCCGCACTATGTGGGATGCTCGCCAGCCGGCCGGGATTGAACTGGAGCTGCTGAGGCTGCGGACAGCTTCACAGTGCTGTGCTCAACCACCTGCACCACCAGGGGAGGCCCTGGCTTACTTTTTAAATGCCAGTAATAGAATGTCTCACCAAGACCAGTTTCTCTTTTAAAGATTTCCTACTGATTAAGTCATGTAATTGCCTGCATGTGCAATTCCTAACTGGTATCTAGCATAACTTAATCTTAGCGGTAACATCCATCACATTCGCAGATCCTAGGCACATTTAAGGCCTAGTATACCAAGATGTACAAATTTAGGGTCCACCATATATTTCTGAATACCTCATCATTGGTTATTTCAGGAAAGGGCTTGACATCTCTGCTGAGTAAAAGGGAGTCATTGGAGGGTTATGAGAAATAGAATCATGAATGCATATTGTTTTCTCTAGGAGTCATTCTGGCAACTCTTTAGATGACAGAATTTAGGCATGTGATTTGGTGGACAAATATTATACTACAGCAGAGATCTAAGTGAAAGATGTTGATGGAGTGGGAGTGAGTGATTTTACCGCCTGCTTGTTACTCAGATTCAAGACCCAGGCTTCATCCCTGATTTCTCAATTTGCCTCATATTACATGACGAACCCATCAGCAAGTGGTGTCAACTTTAACTTAATATCCAGAAAGCCTGTCACTTCTCTCTACAGCCTTCACTTTGCACAAGCCATCATCATTTCTATAGCTCATTCTACACACCTTTTAAAATATAATTTAGATTTATGTTACTATTCTTCTCTGACCCCTCAATGGCTTCACATTGAATCAAAATGAATCAAAATTATTTTCCACAGCTCACTAGGCCCTTTTCTCTGCTTATCCTTCAGTTGTAAATTTAGACTCTGAAATCACAGGCCCACTATGCTCCAGTCAAAGGCCCTTTGCTCTGTCTTAATAAGGTAGATTATTCATCACCCCAGGGCCTTTGCACCTGCCACTTCTCCAGCTTGGACAGCTAGCTCTTCCTCCAGATATTTGTGTAGTTGACTCTACATCATTCAAGCTCCAAGTTTAATGTCATTCTATTTGATTATAGGCCCTTATTTTATCACCTTCATAGAGTTTATATGTATATATATATGATTATTTTATTTGTTATCATTCGCCTCTCTCATTAAAAAAAAATTCCAGGGCCTCCCCTGGTGGTGCAGCGGTTGAGCACTGGGCTGTGAAGCTGCCCGCAGCCTCTTCAGTGCCGGTTGGATCCCTGGCCCCAGGCGAGGGTCCCACGCGAGGGTCCCACATGGTGTGCAGACTTCTCCTGCCATGCCCGCTGCTCCCCTTAGCAGTGTATTTCTTCGGTCTGCCTGTTCTGTTCCCCGCTCTGGCTCTGGTGAATTCTCTCACTCTCCTGAACTTCTGGCTGTACCCGGTGCTTGTATATATAAACAAACAAACAAACAAACAAATAAGTAAATAAATAAATAAATATATCTTAAAAAAAATTCCAACGGAACAGCATCCTAATGTACAGATATGTAACTGATACATACAAAATTCTTTAACACATATTTATTGAATAAGTATATGCATTTGAATAAGTTCTAAAATTATTTGGCTTCATAACTAATGTTAGTTGTTGCATGTTAGTCGGCATTAGAAATGAAATGTGAATGTATCTTGGCTTTTTAATTTGAGTCACTGAGACAAAAAATAGAGGAAAGGAAAAAGATAAAGGGTACAGAAAAACAAGAGATGAGATAAAGAGTTTCATGAAGTTTTAAGAAACAAACTACTTTGTGAAGCAGTGGTTGGATTACCTCAGAGCCTTTCCATTTAATGTGAAGACTCTGCTGGTGCCTTTAGCCATAGAGGAGTTACTTTGTCATCTTCGGGATCCATCTGAAGTCTGGGCAAACTTCAAGCATTCCAAATACTAGTCTTTTAATGAAATAATCACTCTGAATAGTTGGGAGGAGGGCCAGAGTTGGCATTTAGAGGGATACAGCTCTGACCACAATGCCAAGCAGCTTTAAATCATTCTTGTAGGATTAACAAAGGAGGGATTCTCACTACGCAGGGACTGTGAAGAGTTCAGGGTTTGTTCTTGTTCTTGCTCAGGGTGGGTAGGTATTTCATCTGAAATTTTCATGCCTGGCATGTTTTGCTCCAAATGTTTTCCTAGGCTTTTTGAAAGGCCATATTTATTTAAAGGAATATCTAATCTGTCTGTGCCTGATGCTTTTACATTTAGCTCAGTCAAATGTTTTTTTCCTAAGAATTACGTGCTGATCAAGTGATGTCGTTGCTTGTCAGAAGTGAAAGTCACACTTAGCCAGTGAAAATCCCCTGACCCCACCAAAAAGCATGAATTCAGTTTGAGATGTCCCACCCCAGGGAATCTCCCTGGTGATAAGCTTAAGAAAAGTGAAACAGGATGTTGTGTCCTTTTACTAGAGGCCAAAACTGAAAATAAGACAGCGCTGGGTCAACTCTGCAGCGCATCTCTGCTTTATTCCTAGATCCACTTGGCAGCGACTCCCTGTCAGTTTCTGTGCTTCAACTTCTCTTCCTTGGTGAATATCCTTGATTTTTGTGGGTCTTGAGTGACAGAGTGAAAACAAAGATGAGAAAACACTAGCGGAGTATTTACATCAAATCACAGCCATTCCCTGTCCTCCCATCTTGAATCCACTCCTGGCAAATTAAAGAGGATCCTTAATGAAAAAGGAGGAAGGAGAAGCTGCCTGGTTGTGACTTAGAAACTAGGGACAAGATGGTGATGGATGAAGATTTTGGTTGTTTTGTTTTGCATCTTGATCCCTCACTCAGAACCATTTCACTTAGAGGAAATTGTGACTAAACTCTTCTGTTACCTTGTCTGAACTATAGCAGCGATTGGAAAAGGCCCTGCTCTTTCTTACCACTGCAGGAGATTTCTAAGATGTGCAGATAGTGGCTTGAGCAAGAGATGCATGCTCTGTCTCTTGGCTCTTCCTCCAGTGGATTCTCCCGGGGATGCCCACCAACGTGTGCTGGTCCCCCAGCACAGTGCCCAGTCTTTGCTTGTTTCAATCACCACGCCTCCCCTACGTCAGAAGGTACTTCCACCATCATGCCATAGCGTAGGCACAGGTTATAGACCAGGAAGATGTTTTTCAGATCATTTGGCTCACTGTCATTGTGAGTGTTTTGCATTTGTTTATCATTTGTAAACATAGATTTTACATATAAATTACAAAGAAATAAGATTATCCTTTCAATACTTGGACTCCTATATGTTTTAAGTTTGAAGGAAAAGATGGAGTTCTGTTTTTCTTCTGGTCTAATACCTGTTTTGCCATCCCTCATTCCCTAATTCAAGATAGGCCTTGTGTCAGAGAAATTGACAATTCAATTGTAGCCAGACCTTCTGATGTGGTCCGACTTCTACTCACTGGGTATGATTTCATACTATGATCCAGCACAAAACAATTTAATCAAAATTCTATAGCTTCAAATAGGTGTGTTTTGAGTAATTACTTCACAAATATAACAGCATATTTATTCATTCATTCATGAATTATTCATTCATTCATCATTTATTCACTCATTCACTCATTTAGCAAACCAAATATTACTGAGCAGCTAATGCCTACCAGCTAGCCTGGTGCCTCTACAGATAGTGGTTTATCAAATGATTAGATGAACCTTTCCATTCACTTGGATAGCTAGTGGCTTGTCAAGAGAGAGCTTTCTGGAGTCAGACAACCTGAAAGCAAGCCCTGGCTCTATCCTCTCATTGGTGGCACTTGGCAAGTTGCCTGACTTGTTGGTAATAATGATGATGGTGATGGTGATGAACATGATCATGGAAATGATGTTTATAAAATGATAATGCTTCTCATAGATTTCCTGTTAAGCACTAAAATTAGGACGAGAAACTATTAAGATATCAGAGGTTAAGCGAAGTCTCAGTGAGACCTGGAATTAATCTTATGCTCTCCTAGGCCTTGTGCACCTGGTGAGTTACACTTAGCCCATAATCCTCATTGTGATGAGATTCACCTCGCCAAGCCTCCTGTCTCAGTGTCTGGTGTTCTATTCTGGATGTGTGTGTGTGGAGCTCCCTTGGTTGGGGCCCTGACAACCTGTCTTACACTTTCCAACTTTGCTCATTAGGAAGCAGAATTCTTGTATTTCAGCTTCTGCTTGATGATCCATCTTGAATCTGCTCACTGCCCAGAATTCTGACAAGGGGCATGCCTCGTCTCGGTGTTGCCTGCCTCCATGCCTACCAAATAGAATAAGTAATTTTGATCGTCAACACTGAACAAGCCTGGCCTCGTCTGAGACACTGATATTTCCTGCATTTTAGCAATAAAACTAAAATGTACACTAGCAGTTTACCTTGAAGACTGAATAAGAAAAAATGTGTGCAAACACTTAGCAAAATAATTGTACTGAAAGGATTCAGTGGATGACAACTTTTACACTAATGATGTGGTCTCATCACTCACTCACTTCCATTGTCCATTCACCTTTCTTACCTCATTTTACTTTCCATTCTAGGACACAAATTAGCTGCATCCGCATTGGTTGTCTCTCATTTTATACAATTCCTAAAGAGCAAAAGGGCATCCAGCAATACAGCCATGGTGATACTAGGTATAAAATTCATGCCTGTAGTATCCTATGGGCTAATATGTCTCACCTTCTCTTATTTTTAATGTAAGACTCATTGAATCATAGGGGTCTCCCACCACTCCAGGAAATGCTTGCCTATAAATTTAAAATTCTTCCTAGAATCTATCAGATATCAACATTTTAATATTTTATATACTGCAACCATACCTTCAGGACACATGATTTGTTTACATAGGAAATGAGCTATTGGGAATTCCTTTCAGGAGAACTTTTTATTCTTTGAATAATTCTAATGATGGCTGAGTTTCTGGGAAACTCTTCTTGAGGTTTTGTATTATTCATGGAAGAAACCATGGCTTCCAATTTATTGAACACCCGGATTTATTCCAGGTAAATGCACAATGAAAAATCTTGATATGTCAGTATAAAAATGTGGCCACAATATGATATTTTGTAATCAAAGCAGATATTTTTTAAGCTAGGTAGGCGTTCATATTATAAGGGCAGATATTAGCAAATAAAATTGAAAGAATAACAAAAGTCCTGATCCATTGTGTCTTCTGAAAAA
Source organism: Talpa occidentalis (assembly GCF_014898055.3). NCBI lineage: Eukaryota > Metazoa > Chordata > Mammalia > Eulipotyphla > Talpidae > Talpa > Talpa occidentalis. The sequence goes on along the minus strand of NW_023604763.1, from coordinate 17,462 downwards.
TGAATACATTTTTGGATTGTGTTCTGTGTATATTTGGACACAGGGGACATGGGGAGATGCACACCCCCACCTATTTGCCTAGTGCCCTCACCACCTTGCATTACACACTTGTGAACCAATAGGCTTATATTACATTTTAAAATTACCTTAAAATTCCTTCAAAGTACCCAACCCAGTAACAATACTGGCACCAAAAGAGTTTAAGGTAATATAGTAATTAATCAATGAAAAATAACATAGGGATCTGTTTGTTTGTTTTTATGATGGGAAAAAAAAAACAAAAAAGCAAATGGAGAGAGTAGAAATAAAGAAGAACTTAAAAAATCAGGAGATTTAGGAGTATCTTTTCTTCCTCCCAGATATGCTAGAAAAAAATCAAGCTGTTAAAATCATCATCACCTTTTGTATTGATGTTCAATATCTAGTTTATCTCTAAAGTTGGGAGTTTCTGTTTTTACCCTGTGCCTTGCCTAGACACCAACTACCTTCATGCCTAGGTTTCAGAGAAACATGACACTGTCTTCTAATAATTTCTCTTAACATTCAGGTCCCTGTCTAGGATCCCCATCAGATTTCTTTCCATGGTGCGGACACAAATACAGCCTCAAAGACCCCAGCTAAGCCTTAGATTGAAAATATGACTTTCAGTCTACCTAGGGAAGCCTCTGTTCTTCTTCAGAGTTACTAAATTGCTAATCCCAGCATATCAGAGCAAAGTCATCTTTCAAAATGAAAGCATGCCTATATGTACCTTTGTACTCAAAATGCTTCACGAATTAGTGAAGTCTTACTTCTTCTATTCTTTCTGTCTGGGACTTGCTGTCACTAAAACTGCTGACAAGGGGGTCTCTCATAACTGTCACCTCAAAAGGATGTCAGCTATGTGCTGATTCACAATCTGTTCAATAATGATTGTTCTCTAAACAGAGACTCTATTATAGGTGGTAGAGATCCCACAAGTTATTTGCCAATAAGGTTAAAGTTACGGGGGGAGATTCTTGCATGGAGATAACTAATGTATTATCCCTCAGCTGCCTGCAAAGAAATAGAGAAATTTTAAAGAATAATTTGGAAAAAATAAAAGATAAATGTCAAAAATTCAAAACCTTAAAACTTATTTAATTATTTCTTACCCAGGGTTACATTCAAATATTAACTCAGTTTCCATATTCCACCTTTATATAAACTGGATTTTACAAAAAATTTATACTTGACACATGTGATGAACAAAATACTTTCATTTTCTATTATATTCTATTTATTTAAATAACAAAAGAGAATGCTGGCCATTAAATTGATTCTCCAAGCCATTCACAGAATCTGATTTATACCTGAAAATTTCTGTCTCAAAAACTCATAATCTACGAGTTTATAGTCTACAAATAATCTTAATAACTTTAATGATAAAATTCCAACATACAAAATCTCAAGACAGCCAACTGCTTGGAGTTAAGCAAGATATATAGGAATAAGAATGAAAGCAAAGCAGGAAAACTTGCAGCAAAACATGTAAAGGAAGAGAAACAACTCCCAGAGTACTCAAATGGGGACCGTTTAATGCTAGAACAAATCAGTGACATACCTCAATCGAACCCCGGAGGAGACAGCTGCATTATGGCTGCAGTCAACAAGTATATTGATAATGATAACCCCCAAGTCACCAAGAAAACTTTAATTGATGTTCCTCATAACATATTCAAAGCAATTCAACAAATTATTGAGCAGCTCCTTTGCTAAAAGTGTTTCATTGAAATAGTGTACAGAACATTCTAGAATTATTTTCCACAAAAATATTTATTACTAACATTAAAGAAAACCAATTTGGTAGTTTTTAAAAACATCTATTCTGATGTTGAAGGTTTCCAACTTGCAGCAATCCCCCTCTGTACATCATCCAAATTACAGAACCTACCAGCACATCCAGTGATTTAACAATCTGAAAACTGGATCTGTGGGAGCCACTATTCTTATTACTTTTATATCACTCCCCAATTGACAGGAACTAGTCTGCAATTCTGTTACACTCAATTTGAATCCATGCCTCCCATTTCTTTAAGTGACTCTTCCCCTGAGATAGCTGGGCATCTCAACTCTGCCCCACACTCTCCTCTCTGGACCACTCCTATCCTCTCTGTTATCTCAATATGGGAGCCAAGATACCTGTTCAAGCATCTCAGCATCTTGTGAAACAGTTATGCTCTATCTGGAAGAGATCCCAGGCTAGGAAAGTTATTTTTTCTCTGGCAATTCAGTCTTTTCTTCTGCTTCTTGTAGTATTCCCTTATAGAACTTTTACTTTCTCTTCTAGCCAAACTGAGGAACTCTGTTTATCTCAGTAAATCAATTCTGTCTCCATTTTCCTATTTTACATTATAGATTCTTATTATTTCTCTACAAAGAAATTATAGAAGAAGAGGAGTGAAAAAGCAGGAGATGGAAACAAGCTAAACTTTCCTTTGATATGAAATCTAGAATTCCTTAAAATCTATGAACTGCTTAGAAGTAATCTTCAATAGAATTGTAGGGACAGTTCCTTCCAAAATGATGCTAAAAAAGTATGTCATTTGCTTTTATGTTAAAAATATGTTTTCAAATTGTTTTGGCAGTGGAATTTTAGGGACATCTGGTGGAACATACTATTTTCTCCACAACTTGATAGAATGCATCCATCTAGGTATGATGGAAAAGAAAGAGCTTCACAAAAACTTTCTGAGCTCCAGCCTGCTTAGAATCTTAGCACTTAGAATGAATATTTTACTCTTGAAAATGTATATTTGCCAAAACGAAATCATAAAGCAAGTTAGTTTGTGGTTAGTAAAAATATTCTAAAGTTTATATGAAAAGGCAAAAACCTATGAAGAGCTTCCATATCATTGGAGAAGAACAAACTTGGAAGACTGACACTATCCAAAGTCAAGACAAACTGTAAGTATTCATGACAGTACTGTGCTGGTGAAAGAATAGAATAGAATAGAATAGAATAGAATAGAATAGAATAGAATAGAATAGAATAGAATAGAATAGAATAGAATAGAATAGAATAGAATAGAATAAATAGAATAGAATAGACAGACTGGTGAAACAGAGTCAAGTGTTCTGGCACAGATCTACACCAGTACAGTCAAGTGATCTTTGATAAAAGAACAAAGGCGATTTCATGGAGGAAGGATGGTCTTTTCAAATATATGATTCTGGAACAACTAGACAGCCAACAATGCACACACACACACAAAAGAATCTAGATACACATCTTACACTGTCATAAAAAGTAACTTAAAAAGTATCATAGTCCTAAATGTATAACACAGATGTATAAAACTTTTAAAAGATAATATAGGAATAAAGCTAGATGACCTGGTATGTGGTGATGTGACTTTATATTTGAATATCAGTTTAACTGGACATAAAGTTTTTTTAGGTTTTTTTTAAATTTTTTCCCTAAAGATTTTATTTATTTATTTGTTTGTTTGTTTGTTTATTTATTTATTTATATAAAAACTGGGGTGCAGTCCAGATGTGCAGGAGGGTGAGAGGATTCACCAGAGACAGAGCAGGGAACAGAACAGGCAGACTGACAAAATACACTGCTGAGGGGAGCAGCGGGCGTGACAGGAGAGGTCTGTTGCACCATGTGGGATCCTCGCAGGTGGGCCAGGATCGAACTGACACTGCAGAGGCTGCAGGCAGCTTCACAGCACAGCGCTCAACCACCTGTGCCACCAGGGGAGGCCCTGGACATAAAGTATTTGATTCATATTTTATTCCTTTAAGTATCTTATATACATTACTTCAGTTTTTATCTCGAATATTTTATGTTATGTTATGTTTTTATATACAAAATTAAATTTCTCAACCTTGAAAATTAAGATTTTTCATCCAGATAGCTTTTCTAACTTAAGAGCATCTACTTCCCTATTGGCTTAGTTGATGGCTTATTGGCTTATTGCTAGAGGAAACTTGGGGTCTTGCTTTCTAAGCTATCTAGGATTTGTTCCTCTCCCCACCTTTTATATCAATTCTTCCCTTATCTGTTGCTTCTATTTTGCTCAATTTTTGCTTTCCTGAGTAGTTTTCTTCTCAGTTTTGCTTTGTCTGGAAGCAAGCCAAGGCTGGTTATTTTAGAAATTTCATAATGACCAGACTGCTCTTAGGGTCTTAGGGTCTTATGTCAGAAGTCTTCACTTCCCTTATTTTGCTGAGACAGAGCTCTTCTTTTTAGGATGTCTTCAAATGGGCTGCCAATCTTTACAGTGCATGTGAATGTATTTGAGCTTTGGGGGTTCTTCTGTTTTTACATATTTCCCATTTCTCTTTCCATCACAGATCTAGTGCTGTGTGGATCTTGTAGCTCTTTGGTGGATTGTCCCTCCAGGATTGTAATTTTACAGTATGAGAGAACCTATTGCCTAGCTTCCACATAAATTTTGTCCACAAATGTTTGCCTTTGGTAGCTTGTTGTCCTATTCTCAGGTAAGATTGGGGAAAATCCAGACACTATACCACCCTTGTTAATATCGTCCCAGATTTCTTTGTTCCATTATACTTTACTATGAACTACTCATTTTCTTTTCTTTTTAAATTTAAATTTTATTTTTATATTCCCCATACAATTACAACCCCCTTATTTTGACCATAATCCCTCCTTTCCCCGCCCCCACCCCCCATAGAGTGTCTCTGGTTCATAGTTGTTTGTTCATTTTGATTTTTTCTTTCTTATAGTTATTCTTTTTCCTGGTCCTTTATTTAAGTTTTCTAGATTCCTGCTATGAGTGAGACCATCTGGTATTTTTCTTTTTCTTTCTGGCTTATTTCGCTGAGTATGATCCCTTCCAGCTCCATCCATGTTGCTGCAAATTGTGTGTGTTTATCTTTTTTTCAATGCTGAGTAATATTCCATGGTGTATATGTACCATATCTTTTGATCCTGTCATCTATTTTTGGGCATTTGTGTTGTTTCCAAAGCTTAGCTATTGTAAATAATGCTGCTATATACATAGGGTGCAGGTGCTCTTTGGAATTGATGTTTCTGTGTCCTTTGGGTAAATACCTAGGAGTGGAATTGCAGGATCATATGGAAGCTCTATGTTTAGTGGTCAAGAAATCTCTACACAGCTCTACATAGTTTGCACTCCCACCAACAGTGCAGGAGATATGAACTACTTATTTTCTTAATAAACTAATTTTTGGAAATTCTTTGAAATCTACATAAATGTACATCATCAATATAGCTATATACAACATTATAATTAAATTCATAGGTTTCTGATTCTACACAAAACAAGCTAAGCATATTCCAGTTTATTCCTCCTAGTAATTAAAATTACAACACTGGAAAAATATAAAGCAATGATCAGAAGATTGCAAGTTGAGAAGATAATTCTGTCTGAGGAAATAGACTCAAAGGACAAAGTAGCGTTGGACTTTATCACATTTAATTCTTCAATTTTTCTTCCCTTCCTTCCTCCTCACAACTTCATTCACTCCTTCCCTACTTTTTAACTTCCTTCCTTTCTTAATTCCTTTCTTTCTCTATATCAGAGTTTAGCAAATGTTTCACATTAAATGCAATATTGTAAAACATTTCCTATTTGGATGTCATGCAGTCATTATCAAAACAATTAAACTCTGCTTTTCTAGCAAAATTTTTTTAAAAAGGGGGGGAAAGGAAAAATATGACTGTATTCCAGTAAAACTTTATTTACAAAACCAGATATGGTGTCAGATTTCACCCACAGGCCATAGTGTTCTAACCTCTACCATGTATCCGATTGGACTGCTGGAAAAATCTATAGGCCAGAAATGCTGATGCATACAGACAAAATCCCCCAGAACAAGTTTGTTTTCTCAATTAAAGGGCAAGAAAGATAAATGGCTCCACTGTATCCCTCCTGGTGCTTCAGAGCCCCTGGATCATAGCCCTGTCAACCATTCACCCTACATTAATACCAACAACAATGGCAGCATTTTCCTTTTCCAAATGGGGAGGTAAAATCACATTGTCTATCTTTACACAGAACTAAGCAAATGAAAGATCAAAGAGGAAAACAACCTCCTCTCATCAACAGAACATGTTGAATAGATTATGAAGAGGAAGAGCTAGAGAAAAGGATTCTTTAACTTGTGTATAAAGTTCTAAGCAAAATTCTGACCATTTCAAGATGAATTAAACCAGAATCAATGGAGAAAAATGATGAGAATAGAATTAAAGTATGGAATACTGTCCATACTTCAAATTAGCCTCTGTATATCATCATACAAATGGGACAGATGAGAAGCACTGTAAGATTTTTAAGAATTCAATTTACAATACAACTATATTTCACAAAAAGTGGGACAAGGTTTTCATTCTGCACCAAAATAGGTCGATTGCCTACCTGGACAGATTATTAAAATAGAAAATAGATTCTCATGCACAATACTAAAAATATTCAGGATAAAATCTAAATTTACTCTCCTTACCAAAACCCAGGAAAATCTCAACTCAAAAGAGAAAAGAAAATCAGCAGCTCACAATACAGAGATGAGACAGATGTTGGGATTATTTGCAAGAATTTTAAAGCAGCTATCGATCAAAATGTTCCAACATTTCATTATAAACATGTTTAAAAAGGGGAAAATAGAAAATCTTAGCCAAGAAACAGAAGATTGAAAAAAAATGAACAAAAGAAAATTTTGTAATAAAAAATACAGTGACATAAATAAAAAGCTCATTTAACAGGCTCATTTAACAAGTATGGAAATAAAAGAAAAAATACCAGTGAGATCAAAGATAGGTTAACAGAAATGACATATCTGAAACACAGATGTGAATTAAAGAAAAGAAACCCAAATTAAAAGAGAAGAAATTCAAAGAACTGGGATATTAACAAAAGGTCTGTTATTGAGATACTCATAGTCCTGGAAAGATAGGGAAAAAATATTATTCTGAAACTTCCCCAATTTTGAGAAATACATAAAAGCATGGTACAAGAAGCTCAAAATTTATAAGCTAAAAGCGTTCTTGTCAAACACATTAATTTCATTAATTTGTGAAAAGCAAAGAAAAAACCTTGAGGACCATCAGAAAAAGACAAGCATTAGCTTTAAGGGAACAATTATACAAAAAACTACAGATATTCAGATCCAACACAATCCCTATCAAAATCCTGGCAGAACATTTTGAGGCAATTGACAAGCTCAAGTTGATGTGCAAATCTCTATGGAAATGCAAGGGACCAAAAGTAACCAAAGTTTTTTTTGAAAAAAGAAAAAAAAAAGAAGTGGGAGAACTTTTTGTTTTCAAAATTTACTATAAAATACACATAATTATTAAGACAGTGTGATTACTGGCATAGGGATAAACATACAGACGAAAGCAACCGAGATGAGATTACAGGAATGAACCCTTATGTATGGTCAATTAATTGATTATTCACAAAGACACTAAGGCAATTCAATGGAGGAAAAGATCATTTGTCCCACAAATTGTGCTAGAGTAGTTAATAGCCACTTAGGGATTGCCAGAATCTAGAGGTAGGACTAGGAATTTACTGCAATAAAATGTGAGGGTTCTTTAGGGAGTTATTCTATAATATAACTGTGATGATGGTTGCCCATTCTATAATTAGCATCACTGAAATGAAAATGGGTAAATTTTATGGTTTTCACAATTTTATCTCAATGAGACTGTTAAGAAAAGAGATAAAAAGAGAAAAAAAAATGAAAAAAATAGGTGGTCAATTCTTTAGATGTGAGATATAACTATTCTGAATTTTAGAAAATAGAAAAGATAGAATGGAAAATTATAGCAAAGGCATAATGTTAAATCACTTCCTCCAGTTGAAAGATAATAAATAGCATTTTAAAAAGTTAAATAATTTAAACCTATAACTAACATTATACTTAAAGAAGGAACTCCTGCCTCCTATGATCAGATGATAAAATGTTTGTCATTACTTCTCATATCACTCTTATTCAACATCCCAGTTGTGATTCTCGCCAGTGTCATGAATCAGGAAAAGAAATAATAAGCATGCATATTGGAATCAACAAAATAAAACATATCTATTCTATTCAGAATCCTAGAAAATCCCAAAAGAAATATAGAAAGCCAATAGAACTAATAAATGAGTTTAGTGTGGTCACAGGATACAAAATCAATATACAAAAGCCAGTTTTATTTTAATATACTAGCAATGAACAATTGAAATTTTAAAATAATCGAACAATGCTATTTATTAAGACTCTAAAAATCATGAGCTATAAAACATTATATATAAATTTTATAAAATAAATAAAAAAATCTGTATGCTAGAAACTATAAGATGCTGTTGAAAATTCTAAGACCCAAATAATTGTAGTGATACACCATGTTTATAAATTAGAAAGCTTGGTATTATCAATATGCCAGTTTCTTCCTAGCTAACCTATATATTTAACATAGTTCTAATTAAAATCCTTGCAGAAATTTTTGTGGAAATTTAATGATGATTCTAAATTATATAGGGAAACAAAGAGAAATGCTTCTAGAAAATGAGACAGTCATAAAAGTGGAATTAATAGGATTTTGGCAGCAAAAAATATATACAGGTATATAGGGAAGACATCCATGGGTACCAGTGACAAGTATTTCAGGGAGCCAGCTGTGACAATGGTGCAGAAAAGCACCATTTAGGACAGCAGTTGAATCCAGGGTTCCAGAGAGAACTCTCCAAGGCAACTATGACTCTGCTATGTTATTATAAGTTTTATCTTGATGAGACTGAAGTAAAAAGATGTTTTATATTTCAGAGAATTCAGGGACAAATTCAGAAGAAGAAAACAAGGAAAATGAAAAAAAAAAAAAAAAAAAAAAAAAAAAAACCCTACATTTGTTCACTCAAGGAAGGAGAAAACAAAGGAAACAGAACACAGTGTCCATGTGTATGTGTGACATTTTCCTTGAATCTGCTTGCCTCTACAGACCTCAATATTGTCACCATTCACATCAACATAATTACTGCAACTGGTAACCTTAGAGCCACATATCAATCTGCATGGCACTTTAACCCCTACATATATGCACTAACTCTAGAACAAGCTGTTCCTGAAGTTACAGCATCTGGCCAAAGTGAGTTATTGGGGTAAACTAGGCAGCCAATTGCCTAAATCACTTACGCAGTGGGTTCCATCATTGCTGGTATCAATTGGAACTATGTTCCCAGTTAACTTGCGTTTTAGTATGCAGAAGCATGTGTGTGTGTGAAAATATAAATTGTTCCAACTACACAGTCAAGGAATATACTAATATCCTGAATTTAATTTTAAAAATTACTGTTATAAGCCTGGCTTTTTTTTTTAAAGTGTTGAGTTCTCTCTACTGGCAGATCCTATGTTCGCTGACTACAAAGAAAATCTACCCCTAAATACAATGTGTTTCAAACTTCTAATTATAAGTGGGCAGGTTATGTAAGTTTAGATAACAATGAGAAAGTTAATTGCTTCATGCAAATAAGATAGAAATGGTACCAATCTTATGATGGTGATAGCCCTGGAAATCTCTAGAAGCAGGAGTAAGAGATTTCATTGCTGCATGACTGGGAAAAGAAAGTTAGGAAAAATAATATACTTTAATACTATTTTTTAGTGAAGTGCAATATAAACCCCTTTGCATACCCCGATGACATCTGCAGTAAATCCCCCAACATTCACTAATTTTCTTTTGAAAGTAAAGATTACTTGAGAAGCACAAATAAAAGATAAGGAGACCATAAGCATTAGAGCTACACATCTTTGAAAACAGATATGCATTCTTTTAATGAATAGAAAGTCAGTTTGCTTCCATTATCACCACATCTACATTGAAGATATATTTTAGCTAACAGGTAGGGGGAACCAGGTTATTAAATTCAAAGGACACAATGCATGACTCTGCTTAACCCTGAATTTTTTCTATTTAACAAAGTTTATTTTGATATTTTCTTTCCCTCCCCCCGCCTCCCAAACAATTATTATATCCTTTATATTGGGTGACTAAACTGGTTACTCTGGAAATTTTCCTGGTTTTGGCACCAGAAGTTTGCTCCTCAGACCAGAGCAAACTGGGAAGGTTTATTACCCTAAACCCCATCCTCACTTGACTGCATGTCAGCACTGGAGAGGCTGAAGAGGTAGCTGTGGGCTGAGGCGTTAAAGAGATGAAAGAATGAAGGGATGTCAAAGAATCTACACCATGTCAAGTCTGGGGTCAGCTCAGGTTGAGGGAGGGAAGGGATCACTTAAAACTCTCTCTCCGGAAGCCACATAAAACCACAACACTGGATCATAGGCGAAAAGTTTTCTGTCACATTCACTGTTTCATCCGGCTTGTCTGGCTCTGCTCTGAATCCTGTCTTAAAAGCAGCATCCTCTCATTCTCGAGAAAACCTGAACTTAAGTGACAGGACATAAATAGCTGGAGAGAAAAATCTAGTTCAATATAGGCCAGAGAAAATTCAACCCCCCCCACCCAAATCCCTACCCTTAAGTCCTCAAAACTGGAAGAGTTAAGAGCATTACATCACCAGCGACTGCTCCCATTGGCTGATGGTACCTGAAGGGCCAGAACACCTGCTCCTTTGACTAACTCTTTCATTCCCTTGCAAAGCATCTGCAACCTGGATATCACAGCATAGAACAAAGGCCCTGGACAAGGACCATCTTTCCAAGGGACACCCCTGCCGGGCCACTGCTTCTGCAGGCATATCAGTGTGAGCATGTCTGCAGGCAGGACAGTGGACCCAGGAGAGTACTCTGCTCCTTGGGAAGCCTGAGATGCTGGCTAGACGGGGAGTTGAAAGAGATCTCCAGTGAACTAAATGTGTTTGCTTTCTTCTCCCACTAGTGCTATCAGAAAAGATTCTCATTCTAATAAGTTTTGACAAGAGCTGGCAAGGGGAGCAGGTGCCAATGAATCCAACTAGTCGGAGGCATTAGAGACATCGTGGGCACCAGAGGATAGAGGTGTTGCCATGGGAACCAAGTGAAAGGTGTTTGGTGGTGGCTGGTTAGGAGGTTTGTTTTCTTGTTTAAGACAGAGCTGAACAGCTGCAAGTCATGCTCTCTGTTTTCTACTCTACCATCAATGGGTAAATCCCCCTGTTCTCTGTCCCCCCCCATCCCCAGCCTTAAATAGGATTTGAGGAATTTAATTTCTCTGCTAACATGAATAATGCTTAAATACAAGGCGCACCAAAATCCTTTGAAAAAGGTATTTGCAGCAAATCAGGACAGTTCTAATCACAGAACTCTTTATGTTGGAGAGAAAATTGTTGCTTTGGGGTCAGAGTGGTGTTTTTTTTTTTTTTCAGTGGGATTGGAAGACATCATTTTGAGCTGCAAAGCGCTCACCCTGGCTCACATAAACATCTTTCCATCATGTGTTCCTTGGCATTCGTGCTTCTAGTTTTTAGAATTCACATACCCTGGAAATGACTCAAAAACAGGATTGCTTAAAGGAGAGAATGGATCTCTAATTTTGCTGATCTTTTTAAAGTCATTTAAAGACAAAAGGGAAAAAAAGGAAAGAGGAATATTGAGTTTTAAAATAGTAATTACCCACCAGCAGTATTATAATTGGGACTACCAAGTACCTAGTCCTCTGCTAAGAACTGTGGAAGACACAAAAGGAGGGTCAAAATTAGGACTTTGGTGACCTGCCAGAATGAGGAAGCACTGAATCTTCTAGACCAAACAGATAGGAATAGTGGAGGGGCTATGGGAACTCTGAGCTACAGGAAACTGGAGCAGCAAGTCACATGGATAAGGTGTTGATGTCCTGACAGTGGGTGAAAGGACACTAGTGTTTTGAGCAAAGCTCAAGGAGGATAGTCCACAGTCACGGTAAATCACGACGGGGCCTGACAAGTAGAAACCCAGCGAGCACGGAAGGACAGCAACACCGAGCTGTCAACTGGAAATTGGGTGCTGAAATCAGAATTCACAATGCAGGCTTTATTACATGAGTGAGGACCAGGACTGGTTGCCAGTACACATGAATGAAAGTTAAGTGGGGTGAGCAACCTGTGAGTTATGCACCGATTGCAGGAGCACCAACCTGGCAGTCTCTAAAGTGACATTCAGTGAAGCACAGTGTGGTCTCTATGTCTACAGCTCATAGTTACTGATGACAATTATGAAGCTTATTAGAGATACACAAGAAAGAGGTCCATTTCAGGGGTAGGTGAAATCCCTGCATTCTAATCATTTGTAACTCCATTGTGTAAAACAAGGCTTCCACACACACAGGTTTCAGTAAGTACAATTAAACAGCAACCAGATGTGTAGGTCTCCCCAGAGTGGAGGGGTCAGAAGATAGAGATTGGCAATGACTAGAAAAAGTGGTGCACTTAGATCTCTCCCAAAACTGCCTTGCAGCTATTCATTTGCTCATGCATCCAATAAATAATACTTTAGACAGACATTCTTTTAGATGTAAGGAATACGTATTAAACTAAAACTTTCATGTTCATTTACCTAAGGGAAAGTACTGCCCAGTGTCACAAGTATTCAGTATGTATAGATGAGTGTGAAAAGTACACATACACACACACACACGTATGTTTTAATTTATGGGTCAGGCAGATATTAGAGAAAAAAACTAAGTATGGTGGGAGAAATAATCTGAACATAGAGGCAATGCCACACAAAACAAGAAAGGATTTTTTTTCAAATACTCAGGAAGTTGTTTTACAAAATGCTTTCATGGGGATAGCTAATTGAAAATACTTCAGACCAAGAAATGATTATTGTTCAGCACATTGTTATTATTTTCAGCCTTGTTATTCCAAGTTGGGAATACAGGGACAGTATCAGGATTACAAGATTTCAGCCTGTTATGTACACTATCTATCTGGGTGGAGTGACAAACCAAGGAATGTCATTAAGTTATCTGCATATAAATTTATTTATCCAATTAGTTTAATCCTATGAAGCTTTTATTTTTATTTTTTAATTTTAATTTTTTTAAAGATTTATTTATACAAGAACCAGCGTACAGGCCAGAGCAGAGAACAAAACAGGCAGACTGACGAAGTACACTGCTGAGGGGAGCAGTGGGCACGACAGGAGAGGTCTGCTGTGCCATGTGGGACCCTCCCCGGCAGGCCGGGATCGAACCGGCGCTGCAGAGGCTGTGGACAGCTTCACAGCACCGTGCTCAACCACCTGCGCCACCAGGGGAGGCCCTTTTTTTAATTTTTAAATGTATTTTTTTTCATACATTGTTGTTACTTTTTGGACAATATATGCTTTCTCCCTTCAGGTGTGGTCACTATAATTCTCTCAGCACCAAAGCACACATAGTCCATCACCATAAGTGTTTCATGGTTCCCCACCTGTTTTTACCACCAGCTTCCCTCCGGAATGCCTAAAGTCTATGGTAAGCTTTCAAGGTTTGTCTTTGTCTGACCTTTGTTTGTTTGTTTGTTTGTTTTTCTGTTTCCACATATAAGTGAAACCACTTGATATTTATCTTTATCTTTCTGATTTATTTCACTTAGTATCAATTCTTTCCGCTCCATCCATGTTGCTATAAATGGCATGAGTTTATCTTTTTTGATTACTGACTAGTACTCCATCATGTATATATACCATATCTCCTTGATCCATTCATCTGTGTTGGAGCATGTAGATTGTTTCCATATCTTGCCTATTGTAAGTAGTACTGCAATAAACAAAAGGCTTCAGGTTTCCTTTCAAATAAGTATTTTGTGTTCTTTGGGTAGATTCCAAGAAGTGGAATAGTTGGATCATATGACAGATCAATTCCTAGTGTCTTGAGAAACTTCCACACAGCTCACTACAGTGGGTGGACTAGTTTGCATACCTACCAGCAGTATAAAAGGGTTCCTTTTTCTCGAAGTCATCATCAGCATGTATTGTTTCTTTTTTTTTTTTCTTTTAATATGGGCCATTCTCACATTTGTGTGGTGGTATCTCATTGTGGTTTTGATTTGGATTTCCCTAATAACAAGTGATAATGAACTTTTTTTTTCATATTCCTGTCGGTCATTTACATTTCTTCTTTGGAGAAATGACTACTTAGCTCTTCTGCCCATCTTTGATTGAGCTGTCTGATTTGTATTTATGGAGTTGTGTCAGATTTTTGTACATCTTTGATATCAATCTCTTATCAGATATATGGTACTAGACTCAAAAAAGGGTCCTGCCTTTTATTTTTAGAAAAAGTTTAAGGATTAATATTAGCTTTCTTAATGTTTGATAAAATTCACCCATGAAGCATTTGATGCTGGGCTTCTTTTTTGGAAAGTTTTTGACTGTGATTTATTCTCCTTATTTGTTATTAAACTGTTTAATTTTTCCATTTTTTTATTCAGTCTTGGTAGGTTGTGTTTCTAGGCACTTCTTAATTGTGTCTAGGCTGTCCAATTGTTTATGTATAATTATTCACACTGGAATTTTACTGATCTTCATGAATTTTTCTTTGCAGATAACATGTTCTTTTGTCTGTGACCATAGAAGTTTTATTTGTATTGTTAAAATGGCTGAAGAATTTTATATGGTATACCTGAGTGTTTTACTTTTTATACTTTTTTCTCATTGCTTCTGGCAGAAAATTTCAGATCATGTTCAAGTCTTAGTACATTTCCAGCATGAAAATTGTCTTCTATTATTTCTTTAATCACTGATTCTTCCCTCAAACTCATTTCCTCTTTGAAAATCTAACCACTTGAACAATATGCCTCATCTCTTTATTTATTCTAATAGTTACCTCTATTTTTTTCTGTTTTTATGTAACTCCTTTTATTCAGTCAGGTTATTAATCTGAGTCCTAACAAACGCTTAATATCCTCTTTCAACTCACTTAATGAATTCTTTAATTGAAAAATCATAGTTTAGCTCTGAAAATATAATTTTGTGCTGCACTTAGAATTCTTATCAACCCCATTTTTTATTTACATTTTATCTGACTCATATGACAATTATTGTTTGCTAGGTATTTGTTCTGAATTTCTGTCTTATCTTTCTCTCTTTCTGTAATTAGTATTCTGTCTGAGATAAAATGAGGGTATTTATTTTGTTGACATATATAGTATGGCTCATGTATCTTATTTTTGTTGTTCCTTAACTCTCTTAAATCCTACAAACTCTGGAAGGCATATGAATTGTTATTACTATGTAATCAGAAATCTGTCCATAAACTATTGCCACATTGGGAGGGGACTAATTATGTCAGATCTCTCTGTTCTTTTACCTCAAAGACTCAGCCCCCTCATGCTTAGAGTTCATTATGGAGCCCAGTACATGGGTGTCCACCCAACCCTGGAGACCTTTTTCCCTCAGGTCCTACTACTTTTAGATCTTTGCTGTTAGTGCTCTCTAAGTAGAGAAAGCTTTACATCATTAGTTAACTCAGCAGGGACCCTGACACAGTGAAATGTCTTACTTAATCCCAGGTATCCAAAGTCTTCAGTGACTGATGTCTCAAGAGAAAACAAAAAGTTTGGAGCAGGATACAAAAGAAAGTTCTATTAAAGACAACTTTTCTCCAAATTTTCACCTTTCAAATCCATGCCAACAGTCCCTTTTAATTTCTCTCTCTCTCAAAAAGATAACAAGTGTCATCACAGATATGGAGAAATTGGAGACTCATTTACCACTGATTGAAATAAAAAATAGTACTGCCAAGCAGTCTGTCAGTTCCTCAAAAGGATAAATATAGAGTTATCCAATGACCTTTAGTTATATGCCTTGGTATATATCCAAGAGAAATGAAAACATATGTCCATATAAAAACCCATACAACAAACATTCCTAATAGCATCACTTATAATAGCATAACAGTATAAAAAATGAAATATTCATCAAGTTGTGCATTATCAAATAAAGCATTGTAGCTCAATATAATTGAACATTATTTGACAATAACAAACAATAAATAGATGATACAGCTAAATGGTTGAATCTACTAAATATAAGTGTAACAATTCAGCTATAAAATCACCACATATTTCATGATTCCATCTATATGAAATGTCCCGAAGAGACAAATCGCCATGGACAAGAAGTAGATCAGTGGTTACTAGAACTGGTGAAGACTGGGAAGAAATGGGAGGTGGGATGATAGCTAAAGGGTAGGACACTTCTTTTTAGTGAGATGACAATAACATATAATTGATTGTGGTGACAGTTATACAACCCACTGGATGTACTAAAAATCATTATATTGTACATCTTAGAAGGGTGAATTGTATGGTATGTGAACTATATCTTAATAAAACTTAATAAAAAATCACAAATAAAATTGGCTACAAATGGTTAGGACTAATACTTGCTGATTAAAGTAGCAATGTTTTCATTGTCTACTCTTCAGCTTTCCATTCTGTGTATATACTATAAATTGAAAATCCATTTTACTGCTCATAGAGACATTTGGACTCTTAAAACAGGACTATTCTGAAAATGTCATGCATATCCCTGGCTACAAATGAAATTAGTGCATTGTGGGTTATATGCATCTTTAATTTTTCCTGCTATTATTGAGACATCATCACCATCCCTCTCACTTAGCAAGGGGCAGGACCGGGTGGCCAGGTGAAGCTATATAACATGGAAGGCAGGTAGGCTGTGGGGAAGAAGATAACTCTTGCTTTTGCCACCCAACCTGCACACTGGTATTGTGGGAAGGAGATATGGAAGGAGACACATGATAGAGAGACATGTAGCAACACTTGGAAGAGACATGTAAGAGACATGTGGGGAGGCTGATAATGGCAGCTGATATCTTGATGTGGTAACGCCTTTTGTCCCAGCTTTCTGAGATCTGCTTCAGAACCCCTTTCCTATGGTTCCCTACCAGAAGATACCATAGACTTGTGGCAAGATTCCAGGCCTGAGTGGCCTGAAATGTTAGGCTAAGCATTTTCCCATAAGGGTATGGGTAACTCCTAGTGACTTAATAGCAAAAATATTCTCTCTTGTTTTCCCTCACTAATTCTAATTTTTTTTCACACTAAGGGTCTCTTCTCTTTTGCACAGAGATTGATGGATCTCTTAGAATATGGGGATCTTGGGGTATCCACTGGTAGCATAATAATACTGCTACTGCCAACTATTTCTATTATATTTACATAGAAGTAATCTCAAAACCTGAAAAACTTATAGAATGGTGAAAAACGAGAACTAACATGAACACTAAAGGTACTGAAAATTTATTGTTCTTGACTATATATGAGAGCTCAGCTAGTTATTTCTGCAGAGTGAGAAGAGCATGTGTTAGATTTCAAGAGAACCAGTGAATAGGTTATGATGAGGAAGTGGATGCTGAGAAAAACAAACTCTTTTTATAAATTTAGATTACGAAGAGAAATAAAAATCAAATGGAGTTTTGCAAAGCAAAAGAGGTCGAGAGATTTAAATTGAGATTCTGGCATTAAATTTAATTATGGCTTAAAGATAAGGAAGAAAGGAGTGGAGAAAGTGGGGAAGGAATGGGGAGAAAAAAA
>NW_023604762.1:0-1045 GCF_014898055.3 Talpa occidentalis | reverse complement strand
GCTTTGTATAAGATGTTTGTGATGTCTAAAACTGACAATGGAATTAATGTCTAGAATTTACATGGGACTCTGCAACTCAACAAGAAAAGGAACGAAAACATAAGGGAAAGTGAGCAAAGGCTATGAACACAGGCAACCCACGGGCAGGAACACAAACGACTAACAAGATGTGAAAGATTCAGGGAGCACCACCATCCCTGTCAATGGCTGGTGGGATGTAGACTGGTGCGGCCATTCCGGAGAGCAATATGGCAGCACACACACAAGATTAAACCTTGCAAGCACTCTGTGACTCAGAAAGCCTAGCACTGAGTTAATTCTCTGCACAGATGGTCCCCATTTTTCATTCTATATCCTTGTTGCAGTCTCCCACTTTTAAAAACAAAAATCTCCAGATGTCAAGCCAATCCATGTCTCCCTCACTAGGACAATCCCCTTCCTGTTAATAACCCCTTGCTCACTGCTTTCCAGGTGAGATCTGTGGCTTCTTTTGCAGCCTGGGCGTGGCCCATGTGACCTTGGTTTTGCCAGTCAGGTGGTCCCATTCCAGATCTTGGTCCCAAAGCTGAATCAGGGACAAAGAGATGGTGTCCTATCAGGGTAGCAGAGCCTGGGCTGGAAATGACCTCCTTCATCTGGTGCCAGTTATAGATCACCACTGGCACTGTAGGCTGTGGTTTTGGGGCTCGGCCGTTATTTTAACTGACAAGTTCCATCAGTTATTTTGGCAGCTTCTTTACCTGAAACTTCCGAGTCTGTTTCTCCCATTTACCAATACCCTGGAACTAACCCAATATCCTTCCAACAAATTCCGTTGCTGTGGGGCCTCCCTGGTGGTCTAGGCGCTACAGCTCAGCCATATCACTGCTATGGCTGAGCTCGATCCCTGGCCAGGGAGCTGACACTACTATGGTGCTGCAGACCTCTCCTGTCTCGCCCCGCTGCTCTCCTACAGTGTATTCAGGCCTCCTCGGTGCGCAGTGGTTGAGCGCTGGGTTTCGAAAGCTGCTGCAGCCTCTGCCGCCAGTTCGATCCCCGGCTGCTC
>NW_023604761.1:0-1052 GCF_014898055.3 Talpa occidentalis | reverse complement strand
CCCATCCCCACCCAAGGGAAGGTGGCTGGGACCTGAGGGTGGGGTTCAGCAGCCAGGTTTGGTATAAAGCCAGACAACGTGGGGCTTTGGAGGGGTCCCCCATTGGGGCTCTCCGCCAGCTTGCAGCGTCCGGCCAGCTCGGAGAGGCCTTTGGGTTTCCAGGTCGGCGGATCGGGAAGGACGCATGAAAACTTTATTTCCCTGGTTTCTCCCTGAGTTGTACATTTTCCTTATTTTCCTTTTCCCTTGTCAATAAACCTTTTATACCCTGGTTGGGTGTCCTGCCGTGGAGTGTTCATAAGTCCCTTGTAAGCACGCGGGGGAGGACCCCACAGCCAGGAACCCGTTCAATATCGGGGCTGCCCTATAACAGAGCCACCACTGCTTGAGGTTCTGTCCCTGCGTCCCCTTGGCGTCCAGCCAGGCCGGGTCTTTGCAGTTTCCGGAGAGAGAAGGAAACACAGATTCTCTGCAGCTTGGACAGGGCCGGCCTCACGGGACCTGTCTCTGGGCACAGTCGGGCGTTTCCCTGAGAGTCCGCGGGAGGATGGACACAGCTGAGGGACCCGTCGCTGAGCATCCTTCCCCGGACAACAGGAGTTTGTTCGGGAAAGTGGGAGAAAGACGACCCCTCCCAGGAGGCAGCTTGTCCGACGAACCTCGTGACCCGTGTGAGGAATGATGCGTCTCCCTCCCGCAGCCCCGGTCTCTGCACTCCCCGGGGCCAGAGTCAAGCCTGGGGCAGCGAGGATCCCAAGAGACAACCAGGAGGTTCTGGAGACGATGTTGGTACAATCCAGGGTGGTTATTCTGCAAAACTGGAATTAGAGGAACGGATGAATATTTTGAAAGTGAGGGTGAGAAACCCTCAGCCACCGCCACATTCACGGTGAAAAGCTGATGTTCCCACTAAGACCAGGGACAAGACGGGCGTCACGTCACCTCGGTCACTCACCGTCGTCCTGCACGTCCACAGGAAGCATCTGGGCAGGAAAAGACCCAAAGGATCTGACCTGGGAGAGAAGTCAAGGGTCACCACTCCCAGCTGAGAG
>NW_023604760.1:0-1053 GCF_014898055.3 Talpa occidentalis | reverse complement strand
ATACATAAAATTGACTTTGCCTTTTTTTTTTTTTTTGGACTGTCTTTGTTCACTTGGTCCAATTGCCCTTTTTTCTTTTTTTTTCCTGGTAAAACTTCATTAAATAAGGATTACTGTTCCTTGAAAATTTTGTAGAATTCAAACAGAAAGTTATCTCGTTTTGTCTTTCTGGTAAGAAGTATTTTGATTTCTGTTTAAACCCCATAAGTGTTTATTATATTTATATTGTTCCAGAATATTATCTGTAAAGATTCCATTAAATCCATTATACTAAGTATTATTAATATCTTTCAATCCACAAATTAGGGATATCATTCCATTTATTTACATTTTCTTTAATTTCTTTCAGCAAAGCTTTGTAGTTTCCAGTGTACAAATCTTTCAAATACTTGGCCAAATGTTTTAATTTACTTCAATGTTTTTGTCAATGAAATTGTTTTCTTACATTCCTTTTAGGATGATTTATTGTTAGTGTTAGTGTATAGAAACAACTATACACATTGATTGTACACCTTCTATTTTCTGAATTCATTCATTAGTTGTAACAATTATGGGTTGGAATCTTAGGGTTTTCCACATGTAAGATCACATCACAAGTGGACAAAGGTAATTTTACTCTTTCAGTCATGATTTGAGTGCCTCTTATTCCTTTTTCTTACCTAGTTGCTCTGATTAGACCTTTCAATACTGTGTTAAATAGAAGTGGTGAAAGAAGGTATCCTTGTCTTCCAGATCTCAAAGCCAAAGCTTTCTCTTTCCTTGGGTTTGCTGCTTGTTTGAATGATTGTTGTATGATATTTCTTTCCCAAGCATCAGTCAGGGCTACAAACTTACAACCTGTTTGGGTTTCTTCTGAGCCTATACCTTTCCTGAATTTATGAAGTGACTTCTAAATACCTCTATGTATGCAATTTGTTTCAAATGCCCTATTTTAAATATCCAGCTCCTCAAAAAGGAAGAAAAGGAAGTGAAGGGGAAAAGAAATCACAGGTGCTGGCCCTTTAAATTCCCAAGAAGCCATTTCAGTCAAAAGGGATGTCCCTCCTTCCTTCC
>NW_023604759.1:0-1054 GCF_014898055.3 Talpa occidentalis | reverse complement strand
ACTCTACTGGATTTCACTTTGATCTGACCAGAATGCTTTTGCATATCCAGCCCTGTTTTCCTGACAGAGGCTGCCAAGATGGCTTATGTGTAAGAAAACTTTTGATTTGTTTTCTGCTTCCTACTTAAAAAAGAGAATGACTTCCTCTCTCACTCTATGCCAGGCCACACAGTTGGTGAGGGCAGTGGGTATAGATAGGATTGAGAAAGGTGGAGACCTAACTGGAGAACTGGCACCACCTGAGAGTGAGAATGAGAGACCACCTGACAATATGGATGTCCCACTGGGCCACAAACCCCGCAGCACCCACACAGGCCCACAGGGAGTTCTCTGCTCCTCAAGCAGGACTCAGCTAGGGTCCAGCTCACTCACACGAACAGCTTGTTATGACCTACAGTGTATTCATTGGATCCTAAGCATTGTCTTACAGTTTCTAAGGAAATTCATAATTCTTAAATCCTCTTAATTTCTCTAGGTGCACCAGTTAACAAACGAGTTGTGATTTTTGTTGATGATTTAAATATGCCTAGACTGGATAGCTATGGCTCTCAGCCTCCGATTGAATTACTTCGACAATATCAAGATTTTGGTGGATTTTATGACAGAAACAAACTGTTTTGGAAAGAGATACAGGTTACTTTATTTTAAATTACTTTGCATGTCTAAATTTAAACAAGAAGGAAGTGTAATGTGTTGGTTTGCTAGACTGCCATAGCAAAGTACCACAGACTGGGTGATTCACAATTCTAAAGGCTGGAGGTTCAAGATCCAGGTGCCAGCAGAACTGGTTTATTTCTGAAACTCTGCTTACAGATGACCATCTTCTCCCTTTGTCTTCCCAAGGTCTCCCCTCTGTACACATCTGTGTCTGAATCTCATTTTCGTGGGCCTCCCCAGTGGCGCAGCGGGTTGAGCACAGCGCTGTGAAGCTGTCCACAGCCTCTGCAGCTCTGGTTCAATTCCTGGCTGGCCCAGGAGATTCCCACATGAAGGGGCAGACCTCTCCGCCTAGTCCGCTCTCCCCTCAGCAGTGTAATTCAGTCCATCTGCCTGT
>NW_023604758.1:0-1058 GCF_014898055.3 Talpa occidentalis | reverse complement strand
GTTAATAAGGCAAGTGGATAAATTTGATGAGAATACACTTGTCATCTAGATAATTTGGGTTAAGTCCACTTTTCACAAAAAGATCTGAATTCACCTTGAATTACATGGGAATTGTCATATCCATCTACCCAGAACTGGAGAGATTTAAGTAGGTAGGACAAACTGCCGAATCATGTTTGTTGTTGATCATCATATTTCATCAAACACACTAAATCTTATGGACATTTACCTAAGTAGTGTAGAAATCTAGCAAGCAGCTATTCTTTCAATTTAATATGTAAAGTGGGATCATCCTTGAAGTGCATTAACCTGGAAGAGGCTTTATAGCTCCTCACAGGCCCTGTAGCTTTTGCCTGCTAAATTGTATCAAAGTTTCTCCTCCTTAAAACTGAATTAAAGAATTTTTTAATTTCTTCTTTTATCTCCTCGTTAGTCCAGTGGACTTCCAGTAGTGTGGGTTTCAATCTCCACGAGGTAGGAGAATACCTCCTTGCCTTCTCTTTATGGTTATTTCTAGTTTGATGCCTTCATGGTCAGAAAAGATGGTTGGTATGATTTCATTCTTGGTGTATCTGTTGATGTTTGTCTTGTGCCCCAGTATGATCGATCCTAGAGAATGATCCGTGTGCGCTTGAGAAAAAGTATACTCAGATTTTTTTGGGTTTAGTGTTCTATATCTGTCTGTTAAGCCCAAGCACTCTAGATCCTTATTTAGAGCTTTAGTGTCTTTACTTATTTTTTGTCTTGTTGATCTATCCATTGTTGATAGTGGTGTGTTGAAGTCTCCCACTACGTATGTGTTTTCTCTGATGTCTGTTTTCAGAGATGCCAATAGTTGTCTGATATATTTTGGTGCTCCTCTCCTTTTGGTGAATATATGTTAATGAGTGTTATTTCTTCTTGAAGTATTATCCCCTTGATCATAATGTAATGACCACTGGGGTCTCTTTTTATCTTTTTAAGTTTGAAATCTGTTTTATCTGATATGAGTATAGCTGTTCCTGCCTTCTTTTTTGGTCCATTTGCTTGTAGAATTGTTTTCCATCCTTTAACTTTGA
>NW_023604757.1:0-1058 GCF_014898055.3 Talpa occidentalis | reverse complement strand
GACACCCCGGAAAGGCCGGGACGTTCTCCCCAAAGTCCCTGCCCCGCCCCCACGCGCGCTCCGGGGAGAATCGGCTCCAAAGCGCCCGTCTCCACGCGCCGGGCCCCTGCTCGCCCGCGCTCCCCGCTCCCCAACCCCGGCGTCTCCGCCTCACCCGAGCCCGGCCTCCCGGACAAACCCGCGCTCACCTCGGGGCGCCCCAGAGCTCGCGGAGGCGCCAGAACGTTCGACGGACGGTGTGTTGGGGGGGTTGGGGCGCGCCTGCGCAGATCGCGGAAGCCCCGCCCAGAAACCTCCGCGGGAACCACGGGGGCTGGAGACTACATTTCCACAACCCCTTGCGCAGCCCGTCAGGCCGTCGTTGGGGTGGGGTTGAGGCCTGGAAGTGGGAGGAGTGGAGGTTGAGGAGAACCGGCAGGTGGGCGAGGCCCATGAAAACTGCGGGGCCCATAATGGGTTCAGGGCTCTGAGGGAAGAGAGGTCAACGGGGCCGCCCTGGGGCTGAAGGGGTTAAGCACCCCGCTGACTCACAAGCTATCTGCCCCCTCCACAGCAGGGAGCTACCACAGGGCATGGCAGACATCACCCTTCTTGCCCACTGCTCCCCTCAGTAGTGTATTTCGGTCAGTCGGGCTGTTCTATGCCCCACACTGTCTCTGGTGAATCTATCTCTCTCTCTCTCTCTCTCTCTCTCTCCTCACACACACACACACACACACAACCATTTGGCCTGCACCCCAGCTCTGTATGAATAAATTTTAAAAATATACATAAGAAGTTCACATATAGTCTAAATAACACATTTCATCTACCAAAACACATTTCATCAAAATCAACATTCAGGTATTTAAGAAGCATCTGACCTTCTGATATCTGGATCACAGAGTCGGTGTTTTTCAACATAAAGATGCTTTTCTTAGCTAATGTGAATGGACAAGAATTCTACGCTGTTATGAAAAGCTTACCTGCTCTTTCATCACACGCTTGTGAAGATTTTTGTTGGCAACAACGTCCAATAATATTCATGGCTCCATTACTACCATGAAGAAACATGAGGG
>NW_023604756.1:0-1065 GCF_014898055.3 Talpa occidentalis | reverse complement strand
GGATGATGATCAAGAATAATAATATCCCTTGTATTTGTAGAGTGCTTCAGTTTTCAAAAATATTTTGCATATTAAATTTTCACAATGGATCCTCAACAAACAAACTTGTGAATCAGTTACTATTACTCTTAGCTTTACAAGCAGGATAATGAAGACCCAACCAAAGTTTAGTAATCAGTTCAGTCTACGTATGAGGCCTGTAACTGGTGGTTCTGAGGCCTACAGACCCCAAGTTTCAAACCCTTACCTAGGTCCACACTGCTTTTAACTGTCATTAATATAGTTCTTAACAATACACATCATCTCCAAATAGACATTATCAATATAACTAAAGGCTGTGGTGTAGAGAAAAAGAACCTCTAATTTAAGGTTCCAAATTCTCTTCTTTCCTCAGTAGACTGAGGGTGGCTTGTGCTCCAGGAGAATACTGGAGGAAGAAGACTGTGTTATTCTGTTATCTGAACTAAAGGGGACTCCAGCAGCCATTTCTCTCTCAACTAAAGGGAACCTAAAAGTCGTTAATAGATGTTCAGTCTGGGATCCCGGCAAGCAGGTGAGGGGCACAAAAAACTCAAAGAGAGGGCGTCTACCCCATTTATTTCCTCAGAGGGGAAAGACATACAAGGATGCAGAAGGGATCACAGAATTCTACAAAGACCTCAGGAAGATCACTATCAGACTTGTTATTTCCTTTCTCAGTACCGAAATTTGCAGGGCTGACATCACAGAACAGCAAAGACCACTGCAGATCTCACAAAGGCCGGCAAAAATTACTAGCTCTTAGTCACCCCTCTCTTTTTCTGTTCATTGCACATGCACACACCATCCATCCTTCTACTTTTATTATGATCTATCCAGTTATTTTAAGCAAGCACGAAGTTGGAATCCAGAGTTCAAAGGAAGGAAGTAACATCACATTGGAGGTGGATCAGGGGATAGAGAAGGCAAAAGTGCTGCTTTTCTTTCCTATGCTCATTTCTATTGTTCAAAGTCTGGACCATCTCACTCCTTCCCACTGGTCTAGCCTCAAGAATTACCTGTGAATTACTAAAACCAGAATTACCT
>NW_023604755.1:0-1073 GCF_014898055.3 Talpa occidentalis | reverse complement strand
CCCTTTGCAGAGCCTGATGGCCCAGACTTCAGACTGAAACTTGAGATTCCTCGCAGAGGCCTGGCACACATTTCCAGACAAACTCCTATGTCCCACTGAGTTCCTTCTCCCACACCCACCTCAAAGTAATGCCTTCCCGAGGTGAAGCCTTCACAACCCAGGACACAGGGTAATGCACAAAATCTCCTGGCAGTGCGAGGCTTCATCTGGGCATCTTCACAAGCCACCTGTCTTCCATCCTTAGACACAGTTAGGCCAACATGAGCTGTATCTGCATCCAGAGTCAACTGACTAAAATAAAAAAACAATCAAAACCAAAACAACATTTTTTTTTTGTCTTATTTTTAAATAAACCTATGTTCAATTGCAAACTTTTTCTACTACTACCTGTGTGAGTCATTCTGTAAAACTTGCTAAATGTTAAAGCAGAAATCATCATGTTGTCACAAAGAATCGTGGGAAAGATATTGGAATGAGCTAATACAAGATTTGTGTTTGGTGAAATTCCTGGTAGAAGCTAAGTGATAAATACGTGATAGTAAAAGTAAATGTCATCATTATCTTCATCATC
This sequence comes from Talpa occidentalis, assembly GCF_014898055.3. Lineage (NCBI taxonomy): Eukaryota > Metazoa > Chordata > Mammalia > Eulipotyphla > Talpidae > Talpa > Talpa occidentalis. The sequence goes on along the minus strand of NW_023604755.1, from coordinate 502 downwards.
CTCATCATTACCATCTTAGTCACTCAGAGAAACCAAGGACAGAACTCCCCAGAGTGGACATGGTTACTGTCCCACCAAAGCCCTTCCTCTTGCAGGCGGGAATCATGAAGATAACAGTAGTCAAGTCCTCCCTTTACTAATAACCACCCACTCCAAAGATCGAAAACACAATGGCAGAGCTCATGTCATAGCTTGTGAGTGAAGTCCCAGGATCCCCAGGTATCAGGACACGCCAGCCCCATGGCTTGTAAGTGAAGCTCTTTAGTATTGCTTGAGAAAATGTTCCATAGGATAGTATAAGGAATTAACTCAACACTGATAGCACAAAAAGCCATAACTAGAATCAGGTTGAACAGAAAATAGGTGATCAAGCAAAGTTGATATTGGCCAGTAAAGCAGTATAAAAGTGAAAAGAACTAAAATGAAAAGAGCTAAGGAGTTTCCCATATCAGTTACCACCCACTGTAACGGGTCACACACAACAGCTGGTGCCCAATAAGAA
>NW_023604754.1:0-1079 GCF_014898055.3 Talpa occidentalis | reverse complement strand
CAATTACAAGTACACTCAAATTTTGCTGCTTTTAATAGTAATTAGACAAAATACAATCTGGCACCACTCTCAGGTGTTGTTTCAAAGAATGTGTTTATTTTTTGATGATCCCAATTCAGCCCACTGTCTTGCCGTAGGACCATATTTGGTTATTTAACAAATATTGTATCAATACTTGTTATGTGCAAGGTTCTGTTTTAGTGAACCAAACCATATCACTGGCACATGTATCAGTGGGGAATGCAGCTGTGTATCAAGCACCAAATGTTGTAAAAAAACAAGCTAGGGAAATGGATAGAGAATTTCCATGGGAGAGTTCTTTGGGATGACATATCAATCAGAATAGGCTGCAGTAACAAATACAGCGCCCAAATTCAACGCTTTAAAATATAAGTTTCCTGCTCGTGTTATATGTACACGTTGGTTTGACACCAAGCTCTGTTTATTGAAATCATTCAGTGACCCAGAATGAAAAATCTGATTCCATCTAGCATGTTGCTGGTCATTGTACTAAAGGGAAAAGAATGTCCTGCAGGGACATGATCCTGAACAAAATGTATCACATCTCTTTTCCACTTATAACTTGTGTCTAGAACTAATTTCATGGCTCATCCAACCACAGAGTAACCAGGAAGTGGACAGATCTAAGTATCTCCATTAAACAGCACTGATGAGCACCAAGAAGGAATGTCAGACTGAGATTAACTTTCTGCAGATGCAACATTAGAACTGAGATCTGAAGGAAATGAGGAGTGAGAACTGGGGTAGATATTCCTGATGAAAAAGGAGAATAAGTGATTCTGTTTGGTTTGTTCAAAAGGGTGTTAAGATTTGTCAAAATAAAAGAACAACAAATAAAATGTAAGAATATAAAAGGAGAAGCTACAGATGTGAAAGAAATAATTGCAAATTACGTACATGGTAGAGGCATATATCCAAAATATAAAAATAATTCTTTTAAGTTAATAATATAAAAACAACTTAAAAAATGAACAAAAAATGGAGAGATTGGGGGCGGAGCAACATGGCGGCGAGGAGACGCTGCGAGTAAGATCTCCCATTAAAAAAAGTGAATAGGG
>NW_023604753.1:0-1094 GCF_014898055.3 Talpa occidentalis | reverse complement strand
TATCTCTTTGAATATTTTCTCTGTTCCTACATCTCTCTCCTCTCCTTCTGGTATTCCTATAACTCTTAATTCCTTTCCTCATGGCGTCAGAAGTTCCCGAAGTCTTTCTTCGTTTTTTTCCTTCGTACTGTTCTCTTTCCTTTTGTTTTGGTTCTTTTTATTTCTGTGTCTTCAAGATTACTTATTCGTTCTTCCATTTCATCTATTCTGCTTTCAATGCTTTTCCCAGAATTCTTTAGTTCTTCCATTAATTCTTGATCTCCTGCATTTCTTTTACTTCCCTCTTTAGGGACTCAATTTCTTTCTTCTGACCATTGTTTTCCCTCTCTAGGGACTCAATTGCATTCTTCTGATCGTTGATTATTTTTCCTTATCATGTTTCCTTTATGACTCTGTAGTTTTTTAATCACCGGCAATTTTAAATTCTCTTTCTGGGAAGGCTCAGAAATTCTTCCAAGTTATTGTCTTTGCAATCTGGGGGCTGGCTTTCTTTTTTGTGGTGTGCTTTTTCTCTGGAGAGTGCTAGGTTGCGTGTGGTTCTTCTCCTCCCTACTGTCTGTTTCTAATTTGCCGTATGCGTTGGGACACTGTGTTGTTGGGACTGGCCGGCATCTGGGTGGGCTTCTCTTTCCCCTCTGGTTCTTCCAGGAGTCATCTGTCAGTTTCAAGCAGCCGGGCGCCGGGGCTGTGTGCTGGTGCTGGTCTCCTCCTGGGGGCGGGGCTCTCTTTAATGGCGCCTGGAGCTCACCTCCGCGCGGATCCTGCAGGGTTCGCCTCAGCTCCCGTTCACGGGTGTGGTGGCTGCAATAGTTCTTTCCACTCACAGTCCCGCTTGCTGTGTCCGTTTTTCTTGTTGGCCCGTTTTGGTTTTGTTGTTTCCTCCTCTCTGCCGGTCGGAGAGTGCCGACTTGTGGGCGGGGAGGGAGCAGGTTTCTGCGCTTCCTCCCTTCTCGTCCTCTTTTATGGCAACTTTCTTCTTCGGGCAGTTTGCTGGAGTCGTCTGTTTATCTTCCGTGTCCCAGTTCTCACTGGGACCTGCCGCTTTTCCTCCCTATTAACTTTTTTAATGGGAGATCTTATCGCAGCGTCTCCTC
>NW_023604752.1:0-32882 GCF_014898055.3 Talpa occidentalis | reverse complement strand
AGCGCTGGGTTGCGAAGCTACCCGGGGCCCCTGCAGCACCGGTTCGATCCCATGCTGCTCCCTGGCACTGGAGGAGGGTCCCACACGGCGCGCAGACCTCTCCTGCCACCCGCTGCTCCCCTCAGCAGTGTACTTCGGTCCTTCTGCCTGCTCTGCTCCCTGCTCTGGCTCTAGTGAATTCTCTCACCCTCCCGTGCTTCTGACTGTACCCAGTGCTTGTATAAATAAACAAATCTTTAAAAAAAAAATAGCAATTCTTAAAAAAAAAAGAATGGCAGCTTTTATCTTGATTTTGATTTTGCTCTTTTCCTCCCAGAATTGTCTGGCTGTTTTTGATCCTTTTCTGTGGATTCCTGCGGGAAGGTGCGTTAGACTTGTGGCAGGCTTTCAGGCCTTGCTCTGGGCCAATCCTGTTTGGCTGGACTTTTATCCAGGAGGGGATGAGTAACTTTGGGTGCTTAATTTAGAAACTATATTCTTTGTCTTTTATGTATTGTTTACTAATTGTATTAAAGTTCCCTTCCATTAAAGGTCTTATATGTTTTGTGTCAATGCGGCAGATGGCAGAACCTATTTAGAGCAGGCAGGTTTGGAGGTTTGGGGATGCTCCTCTCTCTGCCCTGTAATAGTACCAGTTGGGATCCTCATCAGTCAGAATGTGTTTCTCCTGTGAGGCCTGAGCCCCTTCTCCGTAGGTTTTTAACACTTCAGTTGCCAGAGAAGGAAATGGGAAAATGAATGTCCTTATGGAGAGACTGGGGTGTGTGTAGGGGAAGATGGGGTGGAGGGGGAGGTTACTGTGGGAGTCGGGACATTATTTATCATCTGTATGAAACATTCAGTATTTAACAGCTGTACACGTACTTTCATGAGCTAGACATCTGCTCTGTTATGTTCTATTCTGTATCATTGTTCTTAGTATAAAGGTATTGTTCTTACATGATCACTTACTCCATGAGGTTAGACATTGGGTTTTCCACATCATTTTATGACCTGTAGTGGTAAATAGTATGCATTTCCCATAATCACTGCTTGAAAAGTCTTTGTCATGTAAATGTTGATTTTCTACTATGGCTCATTTGAGGAGGAAGAGACAAAATTTTGAGGATATGCAAAGAAATGGAATACAAAGAAGAGAGGAATGAAATGCTGTGTTTTTGTTTTTGTTTTATTCTCCTGGACCTTTATCTGAATGACAAAATTTTCTAAAGTGATACTTACCTCCTCTCTACAGAGAAACATCCTCTGGGAACAGGACTCAAAATTATTTTAGTGTTTTTCTGCATCAAGAGAGTAGTTTTCTACAAGACCCCACCTTTGCCATTAGCAGTTCTGAAGACTTCTTTCTGGAAAGTGAATTAAATGTTAGACTCTTTGGTGTTGTGTCTGTGTTCTTCCAATATCCCTTCTAGACCAAGTACACTTGAATTCTGAACCCCAGTGGAACACAGTTCTATCCTTCAGCAAACAGAGAACACCTCTAGTGGTCAGGTCACTAATGATTTCAAAACTTTTAAAAATACAAATATTTAAATATACTTCTAAAATATGTTTTGTATGACAGTTCATAGTAACACTGTTTGATCTTGAAAAATGTAATCAGAGAAAAACTTCTTTAAAGTGTTATTAAATTCACCTAACATTTTCTTATAAGTAAATATCTACATCAGTGTTGTTTCCCCAAATTCAGCAAGCAAGAGTTACTGCACAATATATCACGTTGTTATGACAACTGATGATCTAGAACAAGTAAAACCTGTAAGGATGAAGTACGCCATTCAGCATAATGCACTTTATTCTGTTAAAAGAAGTTATTTTTTCCTCTGCAAATGAGACAATATGATGGGGAAATTAAATTAAATGGTGATGTTATTCCCTGAGGGCAAAACAATTCCATTCAATAAATTAATTTTACATCAGTAACTCTTTCTTTTCTTGAAACTGACAGTAATAACCTGACAGCTTAAAGCTCTAATAAACTTCAAGATCAGAACGACTACTCTACTTGTACAAAGGGAAGTCAGGAGTATCACAGGTATGATAATCATTCTCTGTTCATCACAAAGAGGAGAAAATCCTCCAAATTCAATTTAACTAACTGCATTTACTTGATGAAACAGGGCACTTAAAATAGTTTTTGACAGCATGTGGTTTGAGCATCCTAACATTTCCCTATTCCTTGGGAAGGTCTCTAAACCTCACTGACATATTACATTAAGCTATTCTAAATAAATAATACTTGAAACCTGGAAACCTATCAGAGAGAGAATTTCATCTTAATGAAAAAAGGGGGAAAGAGGAGCAGGGGAGGATAAATGTGATGGGGTCTATGATTTAGATAAAACCCACAAGTGCCGATGTTTCAATCTGGTAATTTAGGGATTTGTTGGAGCCTCTAAATTTTGAGCAATCTTAGAAGCTACTATTTATACTGAGAAGCACAGGGGGGAACTCTGTGCCTTCATGTGCCCATCTCAACCTCCGCTATCCTCAAATGAGCCAACAAGAACAAATATTAACCCCTAGGCAGAGAAGAAGTCATCTCTTTTACTATTCTTCTCATAAAAACTTTATGTTTCTCTGAAAGTATTTTACAACCATGACAGAAAACATTATCACTGATTCCGGTAGACTCACACTGGCCGAAACCTGGGAATCAGCCAGAACAAGTCTCCTTTTGCATCTTCTCCAGGCATGACTTCATCGCTAATACTTTTGCCCCTATACACCAACTCTTGGGTAACAAACCGGATGTGTTGTGCTAAATATTACTGTGCTTATCATTTTTAATTTTCAGATGAGACTAATGAATGATTTGTGAATGTAAAAATAAAAAAAAACCCATTAAATGGAATAACAAAGAGTTGCTCAGTTTCTTTGCTGTATTGAGTGGTTCCAATTAGAGACTGAAGGAGCCCTGCTGCTTTTTCATCATTCACGTTTATGACATATGCACATATCCCAGAGGTCTCAGGGTCCTGAAGACTCAAAGAGAGATGTCACCTGTACATCCACATAGATTACAGAGCTTTGCTAATTCTGTAGAAATGTGGGTCTCTCTAAAGCAGGAGGCATGTGCTGCCTGTTTTGTAGAAAGTACAATTTAATTGCTATGGTTCTGCAATTATTCACAAATCATGTTGAACAGTGAACAATTAATCCCAAAACTTAGCTCGACAGCCTTTACTACAGCTAAAGAGTTATATTTTAAAATGTTTAAGGCAGTTAGCTGAGCACATTTTTCAGCTCAAGCTAACAGACTGCTCAAGGTTTTGTCATCATTGCCATCAATCAGTCGAACCCAAAAACCCATGTTTTTTAAATGGAATATTGAGGTGTCACATAAAAGAGGGGAACGATTCTGCCTGAAAGAGTCTTATCCCATCCCTTGAAAAAGATGGATCTTCTGGACCAATTCCTCTGTGAATTGTTACTGGGAAGGAGAAGGTGCCTTAGGTATTTTGGTTTTACTACTGAGATCTCAAGTACCATTAGAGATTAGACAAAATACATTCCACCCACCTTAGTGTTTCATTGAAACGCATGCTGTTTTGTGCCCTAAAAATGTAAAGTCAGAGGGTACCCTATATTTCTTGCTGGACTCAGATGACCAATATCTGCTCTAATGTTGCTTTCAAAATGGTTTATTTCTTGTCTTTTACTTATTGGTAACAAGATGCAAACTGGCCTGGAAAGGTCACAGGGATGATTTCAATAGGCACCTTAAGGCAATTTTAGTCCTACCTAACTGCTCTCCAAGGGTTTGTTTAATGGCCCTGTTATAACTGTGATTCCATAACAATGTAATTGGTGTGATAACAGTGCCTTCACTGGTTGTTTTAATTTTCATTTAAGTCAACACAAGGAAATGGCCACTGTCATTTAGAATGAATGATGTAAAGAAAATGCCTTTCTTAGCTGAAAAACAACAAGTTTCATTGAGATCCTCCAAAATATCTGCTATACACCCCTAGTCATATGGCAGCCCAATCAACTTCATTCTCCTATCAAGTTTAAGTGGAAAACCAGTTATACTCATTCGTTTATTCACCAGTCACAATTCACATTCTTAGTGAATGCCTGACATATGCCAGACATAAAGGTGACTGTAGCGACAAAGAAGAAAATTAACAAAATCCATGCTCTCCTGAAGTTTATATTCAAAAAGATTGACAGTTTTTTTTTTTTTTTCTACAAAAGGTTAGATAATGTTTTTGGTTTGGGAACGAAATGAATGCAGCCATAGACAATATATAACAAATGGTGTGACTTCATTTCAATAAATCTTTACTTACAAAAACAAATGGGGGCTGGGTATGGTCTTTAGGCAGTAGTTTGCTGATCCCTAGCATCTATTGGGTGAATAAAGCAAGAGGAGAAACATAAGTAATCAAATTATTTGAGAAGAAAATTGGAGGAAAAAGTGATAGAATGGTCTCACTCATAGCAGGAATCTAGAAAACTTAAATAAGGGACCAGGAAATGAATAACTATAAGAAAGTGAAAATCAAAATCAACAAAAAAAATATGAACCAGAAACACTATGGGGGTGGGGAGTGGGGAGGGATTAGGGTCAAAATAAGGGGGTTGCAATTATATGGGGAATATAAAAATAAAATTTATTTAAAAAAAAAGTGATAGAAGTGGGTTATGTGTATTAGTGTAATACAATTTCAGGTAAGGTGTCTAGAGAAGCTTTTCACTTGAGTGAAATTGGAGTTACAAATCCCCAAGCAGAGAGAATTGCAGTTACAAGGCCCTCAATAATCTTACATGGGGTGCTCGAACTAATAGTGTCCAGTGATCAAGGGAGACAGGTAGTATAGCTGAGGTCAGAGAAGTAATGAAGTAAGGTACAGCAAATGTGGGAAGTAGACCATATAGTACATTATAAAATCTGCTTTTTTTTTTTTCTTTCCTTTTTTGTTCTTTTAATCTGAGTGAGATACAATGCCATAGGAGTGCAGGAACAGAAGAGTTACCTTACCAAAGGGAAGGCAGGGAGTCAAAGGGAGAAACAAAGATATTAGGTAGGAAGCTGTAGTGGTAATCCAGGCAAGAGAAAATGATGACCTGGACCAAGAGGGTAGCATGGAAGTGATGACAAGTTATGGGCATTGAGGTTATGTTTTTAAAGAAGAGTCAGGATTTCCTGAGCTTTTGTAACATGTAAAAGAAAGACTAAAGAGTGAAAGAGTGATTCCAGGGTTTTAACTTGAGCAACATGAAAAGAATTGTCATTGTCCTTTTGCGAAATGAAGAGCAAAGAGAAAAGCAGAGGGAATCAAGGCCATAGTTTGGGAAGCAATAATTTTGAGGGTTTTTTTTTTTTTTTTAGACATCGAAGTAAAGATGTCAAGTAGACAGATATATGAGTCGAGAGCTGAGAAGAAAGTTCTGGTCTGAGGTTATAAATTTGCTAATTGTCAGCATATAGATGGTATTTAAAACCATGAGATTGGATAAGATCACTACAAAAATGAATGTGGAGAGGAAAGAAAATGTCTGAAAACTGAGCCCCAGGCCACTTCAATGTTGAGAAGTCAGAGGGATTAGGAATTATTAGCAAAGAAGACAGAGTACCTTTATACCTAGGCACCTTAAATATCAGTTTGCATCTTTGAATATATGACATTTTAAAATTGCAAATTTAATTGCCAGCTAAAAGCATGGCAAATATTTTATAAAAATTTAAGGAAAAATTTGTAAATAATTACTTTGTTTTGTGTGAGAGCATTGTATACGGAGACTTCCAGGATTACAGAACATAAAATAAGAACAACAATGAAGAGGCGGACATGACCATACGTTTCTGAGGGCAGGGTGTGAGCTTTCTCTATCTTTATGCCCAATTCCTGGGAATATCCTTTCCTGCAGTGTGATTGATTTTAAGTTGGCACTTAACCAAATTACTTACACCAACCTGAGTATTGCTGTGCTTGAGAAAGACAGCTAAGTCTACAAATGCTCCATTTGGAATTCAGGAGTGTTCATCTTTTCCCAATAGTTTTTTGGAAATGTCATTTCCACAATGCCTGTGCAACATGGCAACTACCTGCTGAAAAGCAAATCAATTACTTGAATGTTTGATGTCAAACTATTGGAAATATGCTATATTGTAGAAAGTAGCAATAGCAAGCAAATGATATATTCTCATCTTAGTTCTTCATCGAAGTAATCTTGGCAAATCAGTCTCTCTGGGTACAGCTTTCTTGCCTATAAACTACTTTTGCTAACATCTTTTCATAGCCTTTTGGACATTTTTTTCTGATTGCATTGATAAATTGCATTGGCTTGGATTAAGTCCTCCATATGATATTTGGTAATCATTGATGACAATGATACTATATAATTCTTTGAAAATATGGTGAACTCAGTATTTTTAAAAATATATCACATGTAGTTTTCCATTTGAGCACATGCAATCACTTGACTGAATGTATGTTTTCTCTATATAATAGCAACAAAACAAGGAAGACTTTTAAAATAAAGGTGTAGAACTGGCTGCAAATGATGGTCACTTAACAGGAGCTACATTGACGGCTTCCATCTTCCTTTTTTCTCCATGCTCATTTTGTGTGCTGCCAGATTGTCTCCTAGCTGGAGGTGACAGACAGCCCCGTCCAGATTGCTTCCACAGACAACCCATCTGGGAATTGTCTCTGTGAGTTCCAAAGATGTTCCCTGTGGCAAAAACCACTTTATAAGTCTCTTTGCAAACTGGAGGCTCTGTTTAAATGTGCTTTAACAGTTGTGGTTAGGCGTGTGGTGGGGTTGGACACTTCTGCAGATGTTGTGTGAACATTCCATACAGTCACTGCTCAGCATATGTGTCCTGTGTTGAGGAACCCTGGAGTGGGATAGGCTGATCACCTCTTACTGCCTTTTTGTGCTTGTCATTCCTGCTGGCCTATTCCTTTTGTGGTCTTCTGTTGTCATTTTTAAAATTTTCCCACCTCATCTTACATAGGACAAGGGGAGTTTGGGGAAAATAATGATTTATCTGTTGCAGAAATAATAGCCTTTTACCTAGGCAGGGGAAGAACAAGCAATATTTCGGCAATGGTGAGATCAGGAAAGCTTTATTTCTCATGCATGAGGTCCCAGACCTGGGTAGTCCCATAAGGTCTGAGCACCAGTCTAGGGATAAAGGGTTTCTTTTATACATAACCATCTATCTTACATTGATAACATCCAGTCAGTAAGCACAAAAGTTTGTGACAAAAGACCGGTATTCAAGGATGCCCTGGGAGATCAATCAGCCTAGTGGCTGCCTGGCCTTGTTAAAATGTAACCTCCTTTAGGTAATCTCACCTAGATAGGCTTTAGAGAGGCAAAATTTGTTGTTTACATTTACTTTGCATTATTTACTGGCCCCCTGACCTATGACTCTTTTAGCAGGAAACAGAAAAGATTTCATTTGATTAGCGGTTCCCTTTCATATCCACTTTATATTTTTAATTCCTCCTATTTTTAGCCCTGTGGCCTGTGGATATGGGTAATATATGTCACATCTTGTCAAATAGTATATATATATGTCTATATATTAAATATATAAAAATATATATATAGTAAATATATATATAGTTTATGTATATTATTTATATATATTTTAAAGGTATACTATAATGGGCAGGAGGGAGTTATTTGCTGGCTATCTATGTTGAAGAACTAGTGTGAAAAGAGATATGTTTATTTTGGCCAAATGAGAAGAAAAGGAATTGTTGACTTGAGTACATGGGATGATGATAACATGCAAATGGGCTTCCAGGGCTAGGAGTATAGAAGAAAAAGACGGAAAAACAGTGGGGAAGGTAGGAGATTCAGTTTCTATTCAATGTGAAATGTCCAGATTAAACAGTGACTGTAACCAGTAAAGAATGGCAGAATGGATAGAGTTGGAAGGAATTATGCTAGCCCAAGTAAATCAGAAGTAAAAAGAGAAATATCGGATGGTTTCGCTTATATGTAGAATACAAAGAAACTGAACAAAAGGTCAAGAAAAAGACAAACTAGCAAGCTGACCATAGATCTGCAGCATACAGCAAGGGAAGGGGAGTGAGGGGGAGCCAAAACAAGGGAGGGAAGAACGCAAGGGACTACAGCGATGGTTCATGGGTGGTGATATGGTGGTAGGAGGAATATGGGATTACACCTGAAGGGAGAAAGCAATTACTATACAAAAATGAACAAGGATGTAATAAAATATTTTTTTAAAGAAATATACTGCAGCATCATTATGTTGTAGAGCAACCCCAATACAAAACGGGGTGCTTGACTGTGGGTCCTCACCTGCGCGCTTAAAAGGACTTATCAATGCTCTGCTGCAGGCACATGCGAAAGGTTCATAAAAGGTTTATTTACAAGGGAAGGGGAAATGAGGAAATGTACAGCTCAGGGAGAAAAGTGGGAGACAAAGTTTTAAATGAGTCCTACCCGATCCGCCGATCAGGAATCCCAAAATGGCACCCTGAGAGCTGGCCGCGAGCCAGGAGCCGTGAAGCCAGGAGGCGAGCGATAGCGAGACACTCCAAGGCCCACATGTTTGGTTTTTATATCCAACCTGGCTGCCCAACTCCACCCTCAGGTCCCAGCCACCCTCCCTTTGGTGGTGATGGGATTTGTCTTTCCCAATGTCCTGATGGCTTTAGTCTGGAGTGGGGCTGGGGTCCACAAAGCCTGTATGGGATTAGCTCCGGACATCCTTTCCCCCTAACAATTAGACTCTTGAAGCATGTGGCTATGAATACAACTGTTTTCTCCTTTCTGATAATAGCTTGGGGCTATATCCCTTTCAGTTACAGCAGGATGAGATAACACAGTTACATTTTTGAAGACTAAGGTTTAAGATTATTGATATTTGGACAGTCACACTGTTAGTCATTCTCCATACAAAGAACACTATAGAAATGAGTTAGTAGCATGTTGCCATGTCACTTAGCAGAGTGAATCGAGGAAGGACACACAACATCCAATGCAAGAGTTTCTAGTATTAGCAATATTCTTTTCTTGGGAGAGGAATCACAGGGGGACAAATGTAATCACAGAAGAACTGCTTGGAGGAATATGAATTTTAAGAAAGTAATGAGACTTTGTTATGTGAATTTATTAAAAATATTCTCATTTATTTTCTATGGGAGGCATGAGAAAGAAAACTCATAAAGAGTGATAAATTCTCATTGGGGAATGTTTAAAGAATAGAGAATGGGTCCCAGAGAAAGATAAAATATCCAGGAATAATGTGGTGGCACTGGTACGAAAATGCCAGGCAATAAGAAAACTGGCTTTGGAGAAAATAATAGAATAAGTGATGTAAGACTTAGTGGAAGAAGTTGAGCAGGTACACAATGGGTTGGACCCACTAGGATAATGCAATGGCTAATTCTATGTGTCAACTTGGCCAGCCTAAGGGATGCCTAGATAGCTGGTATGGCATGCTGTCTGGTTATGTGAGGATATTTCTGGAAGAAATCAACATTAGATTCTGAAGAGTGAGTAACAAACCCACCCTAACCAAGACTGGCAGAGATCACTTAATCCCTTGGGGGTCCAAATGGGAAAAAAAAAAGGCAATAAGGGAGAATTATCATTCTTGAGCCAGATGTCCATTTTATCCTACCCTCAGATGGACACAAGTACAAGCTCCTGTTTTTCAAATCTTCAGACTCCAGGGTCAACATCAGCAGACCCCTGATGTGCAATCCTTTGATCTTGGACTGGGAGCTATACCATTGGCTCTTCTGGATATCAGGACCTGCACTGAATTATACCACCAACTTTTCCAGTTCCCCAGCTTGCAGACAGGTGATTGTGGGACTTTGTGGCTTCCTGAACCATGTGAATCAATTCTTAAACACACACACACACACTCACACACACACACACACACTTACTTGGCTCTGTTTCTGTGAAGAACCCCAGTTAATTCAGGTAGTATGGTAAGAATAGAATTCTTCAGAATCTTAAAATGCAGGTAAGCATTAGTAATCATAGAAGATCCTGCTTCACACATTGAAAAAGGAACCATCAGGTTTTTTAATGGGAATGGAGACTGGACTAATTGTAACAGGGTGGTCCCCAGGAAAGGGGGAGGTTCCCTGCCCCACCCAAGGCCCCCTTTCCTGGGGACCACCCTGTTACATAATGAGTATAGAAAACTGTGGATTTGAGAAAACTGTTACCCAAAATATTAAAAATAGATTGACCTTACTGTTACGGAGCAGCCCCAATATAAAACGGGTTGCCTGGCTGTGGGTCCTCACCCGCACGCTTAAAAGGGACTTATTAATACTCCACTTCAGGCACACACAAAAAGTTAATAACAGGTTTATTTACAAGGGAAAGGGAAAATGAGGAAATGTACAACTCAGGGAGAAAATAGGGAAATTAAGTCTTTAATGCGACCTACCCGATCCACCGACCCCTGGAAACCCAATGGCTCTCTGAGAGCTAGCAACGTGCTGCGAGCTGGCGGGGAGCCAAAAAAAAAAAAAAAAGGACCCCTTCCACCCCCTCAAAGTCCACGTGTCCGGTTTTTATACCAAACCTGGCTGCTTAACTCCACCCTCAGGTTCCAGCAACCTTCCCTTTGGTGGTGATGTGATTTGTCTTTCCCAATGTCCTGATGGCTTTGGTCTGGAGTGGGGATGGAGTCCACAAAGCCTGCATGAAATTATCTTAGGACATCCTTTTCCCCTAACAATACCAGTAACTTCACTCCTACATATCTATTCGAACAATATGCAAAAACCCTAATTAGAAGGGATATATGCCTCTATGTTCACTGCAGCACAATTTACAATAGCCAAGCAATAGAAACAACTTAAGTGCTTAACGTCTGATGAATGAATACAGATGTGGTAATATACACGATACAGACTGTTGGGGTTTTGTAGAGTTGCAGGTCCTTGGGGTCACTCTGAGAAAGGTTTCACCAGAGCTCCAGTTTCAGTGGCATGAGGCGAGTTTCCCAGGCAAGTTTCTCCATTAGACAGACAGAGATGTTAGTCATATTTAAAGAACAGGTTTATTAAGGAAAGGGAAAAGGACAGGTTTTGCTAAGAGAGGCCTGCATGGTTGCAGGCGCGGGGCCTTGAGGAGAGCAGCCTCTGCTGAGGGAGGTCAGTGAAGAGAAGTCCCAGGCAGCAGGCTGCTGCCCAGTAGAGGGAGAGAGTTGGTGAAAAGAAGCACCTGCATAGTCACAGGTGGGCAGTAGGGCTGCCCTGAGCCTGTGTAGAGACTGCACTGATCTAGTCCTCTTCTGTTTGGGAGGGGTCAATCCTCCCTGGAGTGGCCTGTTTGTTGCTGACTTGGGATAACTAGGCAAAACCAGGAAGGGACCAGAGATTCCAGAGTGGGCCCAATCTCCATATCTTTACCCTCAGGTCTGTGCTCCACTCCCTGTCACATCTGATCCTGCATGGGTGGGTCTCATACCTTGTGATAAGGCACTGGTGCCTGAGGGTCACGACCTTTACAGCTGGGTTAATGGTCCTGTTATTGCCCTCCACCCCCACACCTCCTTATGAGTCAGGTTCTAGTCTTGGGGCACCTCCTTTTCAGTCTTTCTATTCTTGTCCTCCATCACAGACTACTCAGCCTTTTTTTTTTTAAAGATGAATTTTGCCATTTGTGACAGCCTTGATGAAACTGGAGGGAGTTATGCCAAGCGAAATAAGTCAAAGGAGAAAGACAAATCCTGAATTATTTCATTCATAGGTGGAATATACAGACATAAAACAAAAGAACACACAAAACTAAACCAAAACAAACCCCAGAAGTCTGACTCCACGATTGTGAGACTGAGGTTACCAAGAGGAAGGGGAGCTGAGCTGGGAGCAAAGCCGGGGAGAAGTTCCAATGGACTGTGGTGAAGGCTTATGGGTGCTTTGTAGATGGGTAGTATAGTAACATCCATATGAAAAGATGGGACTCTATCTCCAAAATCAAATACACAGTGCTGTAAAGGAATGTCCCTTCAATAAAAGTAGTGCAATTTAAAAAAATAAAGAGATAAATAAAGAAGGCAGTTTCTTTCCCTGAGGGAAAATAGCTTTACCTGAAATAATCTTTCTTTTGTTTTGCTAAAAACTTGGTCCCACCCTGTAAGGGCAGGACTGGGCACAAGGCAGGTTTTCTGATCCCATGCAGACCGGGTAAAGGAGGAGTCAGAGTCCTCAGTAGTTTTGCAGGTTTTTTATTTGGGGTTCACCAGGCATATGGCAGGCAGGGTGCTGGCTGGGGGGCTGGGAGGCTGGCAGGCCTCCCAGCCCCCAGCAAGTCCTCACTCTATCTGGGCTTTCTAGCGTTCGTTCTGCTGCTTTCGGCTTCGGCTTCGGCTTCGGCTTCGGCTTCGGCTTCGGCTTCGGCTTCGGCTCGGCTGCGGCTTCGGCTGCGGCGGCTGCTGGTGCTGGTGCTGGTGCTGGTGCTGCTGGCGTCCCCCCGTGACGCCGCCCTTAAAAGCACAGTCTTAGCTCAGCTGAATCCCATCTACCTATGCCCACACCCTATTCCAGGTGCCCACCATCAGGCATGCATTCAGGACAAGGATCCATCATCTATCCTGATGGCGGAAGGGCAGAAAAGCCTGATATTTTCTTTACCCTACAGTCCACCCCCTCAGGGTTTTCTGCCATACAGTCTATACATATATACACAATTTTCTAAGCAAACAAACAATGCAGCCATGGCCCACAAAAGCAAATACATCAAATAACAAAATACAACATAACAAAATACAACAGAACACAAATAAGTCCAGGCAGGGCACCAACCAAGTGCAAAACACAATTATTGGTACCAGCAGATGAGCCACCAAATCTGCTGCCGAAGGCACTGCTCATACGAGGGAGGGGAAATCACACACGGCATCTGCTATAACACACCAGGAGCCGTCAGGCTTCCTGGCCTTCTCTGGCTGTAGTCTCGGCTACAAGGCACACACAGCATCCACCCCCAGGATGCACTAGCTCTGGGATTGGCAATTTTATTCTGTTGGGGGTAATCGCCAACCCTCAGGGTTTCTGTCTGCAGTCGCTCCAACACTCGGCCTTCATGGCCACCCATGCGACTCACAGACCCCTGCTCTCAAGCCAACCCACTGCACAAGCACATGGGTTGGGGATCCAAATTTTGCATTTGGCTTGGGCTCTACCCCAAGCCACATTCCCCACCCGTCCCCCAAGGACGGCCTCCTCAGCTCCTCACCCTCACTCAAGAATGAGCAGGGCATCACCCATAGGTGATTTTACGAGACTCACAGGGCTTCAGCATACCCAGGCTGCTTAACAGCCGCTTTAGGGCTTCTCAACTTAGCATCAGTACCAGCTTTTGCCACCTTAGTTGGCTTTTCTCCTCCACCTGGCCACTGGGCATACACAGGCTGCTTTTGGCCATCTAGGCCCACTGGCCACCCCCAGATTCTCAAAAAATAAACATAACCTGCTAAGGTCCTCCGCCTTCTGGCGGGATTGTCAGTCCAAAATCATCAGTTCATCAGTCTATCAGTCCATTGGCCTCTCCCTGCTTCAGCAATGGCCTGCTGCCTCAGGGGTCATTGGCTGGTCCTTTCCGGTGTCGTTGGCTGGTCCTATCCGGTGTCGTTGGCTGGTCCTATCCGGTGTCGTTGGCTGGTCCTTTCCGGTGTCGTTGGCTGGTCCTTTCGGCGTCTCCTTCACGCCAGGTCTCATCCTGTAGCTCGTGGACGTATCCATCTTCTATACCGCCATGGTGCCTCCAGCGTCGTCACAGGCAAAGTCTGTTCTCCTTAGTCCCTCCAGGTCTTCGGAGGGCTCCAATACCCGTCTGCATGGATCTTGCCGACATACGCCAATTGTAAGGGCAGGACTGGGCACAGTGCAGGTTTTCTGATCCCATGCAGACCGGGTAAAGGAGGAGTCAGAGTCCTCAGTAGTTTTGCAGGTTTTTTATTTGGGGTTCACCAGGCATATGGCAGGCAAGGGTGCTGGCTGGGGGGCTGGGAGGCTGGCAGGCCTCCCAGCCCCCAGCAAGTCCTCACTCTATCTGGGCTTTCTAGCGTTCGTTCTGCTGCTTCTCGGCTTCGGCTTCGGCTTCGGCTGCGGCGGCTGCTGGTGCTGGTGCTGCTGGCGTCCCCCCGTGACGCCGCCCTTAAAAGCACAGTCTTAGCTCAGCTGAATCCCATCTACCTATGCCCACACCCTATTCCAGGTGCCCACCATCAGGCATGCATTCAGGACAAGGATCCATCATCTATCCTGATGGCGGAAGGGCAGAAAAGCCTGATATTTTCTTTACCCTACACACCCTCTTTCTGATTATAACAACCTCCATTTGCATAACTCCTGATAGTCTTTCTACTTCCTAGATGGGTATAGTCAGGAAGGACCACTGAGCAGTTTTTCTATGATCCAACAGACCAGGTAAAGGAGGAGTCAGGGTCCTCAGTGGTTTTTTGCAGGTCTTTTATTGGGGTTCATCAGGCATAGGGCAGGCAGGGGTGCCGGGGGGCCAGTAGGCCAGCAGACCTCCCAGCCCCCAGCCAGTCCCCACTCTAGCCGGGTTCTCCCGCCTTCTCTGCTTCTCTCTTGGCTTCTGCTGCTCCTTTTGTTATAGGGCAGCCCCCGTGCAAGTCCTGCAGAACTAGTGCGCTTATGGTGACCAACTCAAGGAATGTTACTTTGGGCTGGTCAGCCACCGCGGGTGTAACTTGGAAACCACGCTGGGTGCCAAACTGTTATAGGGCAGCCCCCGTACAAAACGGGGTGCCTGACTGTGGGTCCTCACCCGTGCTTAAAAGGACTTATCAATGCTCTACTGCAGGCACATGCGAAAGGTTAATAAAAGGTTTATTTACAAGGGAAGGGGAAATGAGGAAATGTACAGCTCAGGAAGAAAAGTGGGAGACAAAGTTTTAAATGAGTCCTACCCGATCCGCCGATCTAGAATCCCAAATGGCACTCTGAGAGCTGGCCGCGAGCCAGGAGCCGTGAAGCCAGGAGGCGAGCGATAGCGAGCCAGCCCAAGGCCAATGTGTTTGGTTTTTATACCCAACCTGGCTGCTTAACTCCACCCTCAGGTCCCAGCCACCTTCTCTCTGGTGGTGATGGGATTTGTCTTTCCCAATGTCTTGATGGCTTTAGTCTGGACTGGGAGTGGAGTCCACAAAGTCTGTATGGGATTAGCTCAGGATATCATTTCCCCCTAACACTTTCTCGGCTTCTCTTTCAGCTTCTGCTTGCGTCCCTGTGAAGCCACCCTTAAAAGCCCAGTCTTAGCCCAGTTGAATCCCATCTACCTATGCCCACACCCTATTCCAGGTGCCCGCCATCAGGCATGCACTCAGGACTGCAGGGTTCTGTCATCCATCCTAATGGTGGGAGGGCAGAAAAGCCTGATACCTTTTACCTTACCCTACATTGGGGTACTGCTCAAATCATGAATTACTTAATAAGGCAAATTAGATCAGTAAGAAAATAAAGTATGAAAGGCAGATCCTCCACAAGATTCTGTAACAATGCAAGCCCCACAAAAAGGGAAGGTTCCAGGCTCCCTGCTCCACCTTAAGAGCTGTGGGGCTGAGCAGGGAGGGGAAGGCAAAGGGGACTTGGGAGAGAAGGCAGGAAGGAGAAGATTTGGAGGAGGCACATGGATCAGAGAGACATGTGAAGAAGCGGGACTTGTTCCTCCGCCTTGGACTGTGACCAGGGATTTGGGGGGACATGGAAGGAGACTCTTGAAACAGAGGTAGGTAAGAGACCTGTGGGGAGGCTGACAATGGCAGCTTTTAATTTTGGTTTTGCTCTTTTCTTTCCACACTTGCTAGACCCCTTCTGCCCCTTTCCTATGGGTTCCCATCAGATGGTGTCTTACAGTTGCAGCATGTTTTCAAGCCTCAGGGGTCCTGCTTTGAGCCAATTCCATTTGGCTGGGCATTTACTAACAAGGGGATGGGTAACGTTGGGTGTTTGTGTGAAAACTACTTTATCTATTCTTTCCCTTCTCTTTAATGCAAACTGATTGCATTAATGTTCCTTTCCATTAAAAGTCTTACACACTAGAGTATGTTTTGTCCTGATGAAGATGGCAGACCCATGTATAGTGGGCAGGTTTGGGGGTGCCAGGGTGCCCCTCACCCTGCCCTGTAACAAACCCAGACATCAAATCTTGTCTGTCTATGGCAGAAATGAGCGTCATGTATTGTGCTACAAAGGATGAGTACCGGCAACCCAGGCAAAGATCCTTAAAGTTTTGGGTAAAACCTTCTTTATGATAACAATTAAAATACTATCATTGCTCAAGGAGAAACTGGTCAGTTGTCTGTGGAGCTCTAACAGAATCCCTGCCTGCTCATTTGTGAAAGAAGTCCTGCACTGTGTTAGTGTTATAGGACAGGGAGAGGGGCAGCCAAAACCCCGCAAACTTGCCTATTCTAAATGGGTTCTGCCATCCGCCGCATCAACACAAAACATATGAGACTTTAATGGGAAGAAACTTTAATAAAGCTAGGAAACAATACAGGAAAGCCAAAGAGTCTAGTTTCTAAATGAAGCACCCAAAGTTACCCATCCCCTCATGGGTAAAAGCCCATCCATATGGGATCGGCCAGAACAAGACCCCAAAGCCTGCCACAAGTCTAAAGCATCTTCCAGTGGGGACCCACAGAAAAGGGTCAGAAACAACCAGATAAGCCCAGAAGGAAAAGAGCAAAATCAACATCAAGATAAAAGGTGCCATTGTCACCTCCCCAAGGGTCTCACCCACATCTGTGTCACCCAGTCCACAACCAAAAGACAAGCTCGGTTTCTTCACGTGTCTCTAGGCTCCATGCGCCTCCTCCAATTCTCCTTCTGGCTCCATCCTGCTTCCTTCCTTCCTCAGTCTCCTCTACATCCTCTTTTCTTCCTGCTCAGCTCCACCCTCCCTTGGGTGGGGCAGGGAACCTGGAACATCCCCATTTCCTGGGGACCACCCTGTTACATTAGGGCTCAAGTGTTTAGAGTTAGCAAAAATGTGACAAGACCGATGATAACATTATTTCCTTACCCATTCTTTCCTGTTTTCACTTACAGTAGAGATGGAGCCTTTTTAACTTAAATAATAGTGCAAGGTTATTAGGCATGGTTGCCATGCAGTTGCTTCAGTTTAGGCAGGGGTGGGGTGTGCCAGGATGGAGTATCTGGGTGAATGGACAGCGCTAATCTTGATCACAAACAGGTCAACAGAACTTAAAAGGCTTAAATGACCTCAACTCGTTGACTGGGCTCAGAATGAAGTTGAGATGTCAGAGAGTAGGAGGAGGATTAGAAAAAGAAGGAGGAAGAACAAAATCAGAGACAATGAGGCCACCAGATTTCCAATTCTGAGTTTCATAAATATAAAACATCAGATCATTCAAGGCCAGCAAAAAAAGGGCACCTCTCACCATCCTTCCACTTCAAACCACAATGTTATTTAGATAAGGTTCTTTGCCATGTGCAGCATGAGTATATGTTCTTCAGACATTGCTGGTTCCATGGGAGAGTTAACTGCTGTTCAGTCTTGTAAGCATAGATTACCATTTTCTCTCATTCAAGTAAAACTATTTTGTGATTGAATTAAGAAACATGACATTGGCTACCTGTTGGGAAATGGGCTTGAGGAGGCTAGTCTCTACGACACACTTAGATTCAGTTACACACTTTCGTTCAGTGGTGGTGACCAGAGATCCTCCACAATGGGATCACCCACCACTGTGGACACACACAGAGAGATACTTGCTCTTTCATGGAATAAAAATGCCCCTACATACTACAAATGAATGTTTATCAATTTCAACTTTTTGCAAAATGCTGTTTTCTTGGCAATTTTGAAAATTTGGCTCAACTGGATGTGCTTACGGTCTTTCCCAGAACCCTTCTGAGGTGTGTATCTGCAGAGAAACATAAGCATGATTCCTAGACTGGGGCGTGACATTTCCTCCCTGCCCCAGTGACTCCGGGCCGGCAGAAACATTATCTTAAACTGGTCAGTTACAAAAGTATTATAAAATGGTGCTTTGCATGTGTTATGCTAATTACCTCTTTAAATCATCAATTATTTCTTTACTTAAAATAACGGCATTATGGTAATAGGGACAAGTTTGTATGGGAGTGCAAGAGTATGTATCATGGTTTTTTCAGGCTAGCAAATAATCAAACAAGCATCAGTCAAATTGATAAGAGAAAAAGTAAAAGAGATAATGGGAGAGACCCAGCAAAACTGAGTAACTTCATACAGTCTGCAGATATCATCTTAAATAGCTTAGGTAGACTTGGGAGGATGGGGACAAAGAAAGGGGAACTTTTGTTGGGGAGTTGACAAATATCATTGTAGAGAAAGGTAACAGATTTAAGTTGTGCTTGTTACAGTGAAAGAGACAAGATTATGTCTTCCAGGGACAGTGAGGGGGACTCCTTTATAGAAAGAAATTTTTGCATAATTCCCTTTTAAAAGTAACCCTATCTAGCCTTCATACCTCCCCATGAAATCAATCTTTTGTCAGAAAACATATTTTGGGGTGGTAGATGTTAGCTCTAGTATGATTACAAATAATAAGATTTAAAATATGATGGTATAGCAATCCTGACCAGATCAAATTCTGAATAAACTTGTTGACTAGTTGGAAAATTGTCTTAACTAGTTGAAAATTATATCTTATTTTACTTCTTTATTCAATTCTTATTTCAATAATTAAAAACAATCCAAAAAAACAATCTGAAACAAAGTTTTTATCAAAGGATCATTGTGTATAAATGAATGTGGTTATTAGTCCATGTATTATATATTCATGTATAATTTATAGCTACAATATTTCAACTTTCTGTTAGAAGACCAGAACATTTTATCCTGTGATTTATTGTCAGCATATCACCTACACCTTTACAGATAGTTCCTATCAATTATATTTTTGAATATATATCATAGAAAATGAAGGGTAACATTTAACAGGTTCTATTTTGATCAATTCTCATGCACAGACTTGTTAGGGATGCCAGCTTCCTTGGAGACATAATACTGTACTGTGTACATTACTTTATAATTTTCAAAATGTAGTCAGATATATTATAAAAATCAGTCCAAAATAAGTTATCTTATAGTCTTCCTCATATAAAATTATATTTCATAGTTAAAAGTAAAGTTCTAAAATATCAAAAAAATGAGGGCATTCAAAAATATGAGGCTCTTGACAATAAAGAAGAAGTGAGGTTAAATAGGGAGGATAGTGGTGTGAACTCTCTCTACCAGGCTTTGTGTAAGTTTCTGCAATATCCTGATTAGGTCTGTGAACTTCTCTGACTCTAAAATTTTATGTGAAGTAGAAGTCGATCCATCTGACCAGGGAAGTTCTCAAAATATATTTTAAAATAACTGACTTTATAGGTCAGTTAGTCAGTTTTCTATTAATAGGAAAGTTTGGAGGTGTAAACACATGAGTACATTTTTTGGCATTTCCAGTAGGCTATAGCTATGCAACCAAACATTGAAGACCTGAGAGATGCTTGAAAGTTGTGTGTGTGTGTGTTTGTGTGTGTGCAAGTAGAGGAGGGTGTCTTGATGAGACTGTGACCACATGGAGGGAATATTTGCTGAAAATATTAGTTGATAAATCTGACATTGCTACCTTATCGTAGGAGAATATACATGATGTGGCTCCTGAATATGAGAAACTTAACCTCATTAGAGGAACAAGAAAATTGAGATGAGACAATTAAAGAGAGGAAAATTTAGTACTTAGACTGCTAAATTGACTTTGTGAGTGGGAGGGGGTGTGCGGGGTGTAGAGAAAGTATTCTAAAAATGGCTTTATGACTAACAAAAATTCCAACAAGAGAAAGATGATTGTAGGATAGAAGCATTTAGGAAAAATATATTGGAAAGCAAGTATTTAAATTGTTTCATCTAAGGTTTAGAGTGTGTGCGTGTGTGTGCGTGTGTGTTTGTGTAAAGTCAATCTTCTTGACCAAGAAGAAACATTGCTCAGAGATCGACAAGGCCATCATCAGTTCAACAAAGCAGAGAGCTGAAACCCCACCTGCTCTCTGCCAGGTGTGGAGGACAAATGCACACATTTCCCTTTTTTTTATCACTCATTTACAAAAAGAATAAATATATTCATGTTTCAAAATACAGTTTTCAGATCTTAATGTAACTACACGCAAATGAATCCCATTGGGCTACCAAAGCTTGTGGGAAGCCCCACCTAGCTTCCTTGCCATCAGGACCCTGAGGGAAAACACATACAGCCCCCAGAGCACCAGTTCCAACCTATTTTATGAAGCTATCCATTTTTATTTTTTTAGAAAATAAGACTAATTATCCTCCTACATCTTACTGGGTTCTTTCACAAAAAATATTGTAAGAGCTTCTAGATAAAAACAGGGTTAGAAAACTGCTATGAAATGGTGTGTAAACTTAGTGGCCTGGCAAACCCTCTCTGTGCTTCCCCCACTCTGGTGGAGGCATCTCCTGCCTTAGGTCTTTCTCTGACACCTCTCCCTCCCTCCCTCCCAGGCTCCTTGGCATCTCCACTTCCCAGCATCTCTCATCTCCTCCCTGGGTTCTATTTATCAATGGTTTATGTGTTTCTCTTCCTCATTAGACTGTGAGGTTTTCCATTTTGAACAATGATGATGAATATCACACCTAGGACTCAGTGGGTTCCCGGGAAACCCTGCTGCTCACTGTTGAGCAATTTGGAGTATCTGGTCAGATCTGTGAGGTACAAGCCACAGGGAACCAACCTTTGCAGTTGTAGTTTTTGAAGAGGCAGTTTCACAGACTCCTAGAGCTTAGGGGGTGGAAAGGAAGTTTTGACAAAAATAAGGCTTATGTGTTTCATTCTTTTGTTTAGTAAATACATCCCACAGGTGGAAAAGGGGAAGAGAGAGCAAGTTGCACCAACAGAATGGAAGTTTTTACTCTTAGAAAATAAAACAGAGCTGAACTGAATGTTCCATGTTACTTGAAATTTTGTCTCTGGGTAGATGGGGAGAAACAAAGAGAGACAGAGACAGAGACAGAGAGAGAGACAGAGACAGAGAGAAAGACAGAGAAATGGAGATTCTGAGGAAGAGAGAAAAGTACCTAAAGTCTAAGTAAATCCTTTTGGAACAAAGCACTGGGAGTGCTTGTGCTCACAGCTAGAAACAAGTTCTAAGAGTAAAGATCTGGGCTTTGAACCCTGCTGTGAAAGGCGACTCTTTCCAAATCAAAGGGTAGGAAAGGGCTGTAGCTCTGCTCTTCAACTCTGGCACTGATCAAAGCCTTTATTTGCTTCTGCTCTTTCAAAGAACAAACTACGAAAGGCAGATTAGTGCCCTAATCTTCATATTCTCTACTCATGCCATTCCAAATATAGAGAACAAGGATTCGCACACCCTAGGATGCAGGGCCTCACTGCATCTGAGGTTTCCTTCAACACAATAAGCTCTCACTCATCTGGTTATCAATGGTTCCTAATTGACCGTCAAATAAATACCATCCAATAAATACTTGTGATTCTCATTGGACAGACCTCTTTAAAACATCTTTGTTGCTGAAGTAAAATCAGATATATCTTAAAAAGCAACAAAATGGAAAGAAATACACAGAAAGTAAAAAAACAAAAAACAAAAACCAGAAAGATCACTCTATTATTCTGTCTCACCAGTGTGGCTCTGGGGATAATTGCTGTAAGATGACCTCTTTAGGCTTACTTCTGACACCTTGCTTTTGTCATTTGTCTCTTTCATGAGGATTTAAACTTTCTCTATCCCAGACTTCTCTCTGTGTTCCCTGCTTCAGAAACCCAGAGCCCACAGGCTGTTTCCATTCTTTATCAGACAGGCAGGTGATATTTGTGAAACAGCAAGATGGCCAAGCATTTAGAGCAGAGTGATTAGGGGTGAACTTTCCCTCACTTTGTTAGCAAAAAGACTTTGGCTTTCACACTAGGAAAACAGTTTTGTGAGCTGATGTATGACATGATCCATTTATGTTGCAAGAGGTCACTTGGGTTGCCATGATGAGAGGTTTAGGGAGGCAAATATAGACATAGGGAAACTCACTGGCAATAATTCAGGTGGAGATTATGGTGGCTGGACTAGCAGGGGGTGACATGGGGTGTAAGTATGGATCTGTTTTGAGAGTACAACAGATCGAGTTCCCTGGTGGATATAATTTGGGATATGAGAGAATGCTAGAAGGATGGAACTGTTCACAGTTGACATAGAGAAGCTTAAGAATATAGCAAAGTTGAGATGTCATGGGTCCTGGAAAGCCATACTACCAGAAAAAGGGTGAAAAAGGAATGAAGTTTTCTGTTACAACAAGAGAAGTATGTGAATAGGATTCTACTCTGATTGGCAATTAGAAGAGGTTATATAGCTTACGTAAATATTAGGTTGGTTACAATACAAGGTGAATGAGAGATATATGAAGTAATGAGTATGCAAGAGATCAGCTAACAGTTCTCAGAGCTCAGAAGCAGAAGGACTAGACTAAGTGAGTGTTTCTCAAATTCGAGTGACGAAAAAAATTCATGGGGGAGGGGATTAGTTAAAACACAAATTCTGGTTCTCAAATTCGGGTGACCAACAGATTCATGGGGAAGGTTTATTAAAACACAAATTATGGGCCTCGCCCCCAGAATTTCTGATTCAGTAGATCTAGATGATCTGAGGAATGCATAATTCTAGTTTTTACATGATAGTTACATTGCTGGTCTGAAGAGGACACTTAGAAAACCACTGGACAAAGAGCAGATGACTGAGACAAAAGCATTAAGCAGCTTAGAATTTATAAAGAAAAGAAGCAGGATAGACCTAAGACTTTCAACTCTCAGGGCAAAAATATCAAGTTCTTAATATGCAAAGTTGAGCTCCATGCTAAAGGATGTATGGGGACCCATCTATGGAATCAGGCAAATCTTCTACTGATATCTTGTAAAAGCAGTAAGGTATACTTCATTTATTTATATATGTCATTTCTTTCACGGACAATAAGCTCTTTAAAAGAATCAGGATATTATGAATCAGAAGATATTTTGCCATTTTCTACTTATCAGTCTTAAAATTAGGAATTTCAATAATAATTTGAAAGGAGTTTTTAATTCCAATAATTTGAAAGGAGTTTTTAAGGTCACTCATCCATACACATGTTTTTATTTAACATAGTGAGCTAATTCTCCATGTTTCTAATTCTACTCATACTTGAATTACAAACTACCTACTCAACATCTCCATTTGAATACTCACAGGTATTTCAAGATCAAAACTTAAACATGGGAGAACATCTAAAATCTCTTTTAAGATTCCTTATCTCAGTGAATAGCACTATCAGTCACATAGTTGGCATCTTTTACTTCATCCTCATATATCATCTGTCACAGTTTGATCTACTTTGCATCATTTGATCCTGTTAAGTTTTTTCCCTTTCCATTGCCACCAGAGTTTAGATAACCATTAACAAGAGCTTGAACTACGCCATTCTTAAGGATTCTGTATTATAGGTAACAAAAATCAAATCTAGGTGGCTTACTTAGATGAATCTAAGGATATGGCATAATTAACCGACCAATGAATACTGGTGAGGTGGTCTCAAGTTATCAACAGAAACCATGAAAGGTAAGTCTTCAATAACCAAGCCAAATCCACTTCCTTCAGAGTAATGGCTCTTTTTGGGAACATTTAACCGACCAAGTCTAGGAAGTATGTCCATATCCCAGCTATGAGGGGATGAACATATCTGGCTTATTTTAAGTTTAGATTCACTTAATGGAATGTTCCTCCTGATTAGAAAATACATTTTATACTGACTGACAAAAATCAAAGTATTGACTCACTTAAACATTATCGTCGACTTCCATTCTATGGTTGATTAAAAATGGCTTCAAATAATTTGCTTCTTCTCCCCATGGGTGCAATCTAAATCTCCTCCCCATGAATCTAGCTGCTTTCTCTGCTTTCATGCTGTGCTAATTTTCAGACTTAAGCATTAAAAAACTAGCAACTTTTACTCTTTTGTAAACTTCAGCCAGGTAACCTTGATGTTGCCATGTCCAAGTTTTGTTGAGAGGCACTGGAAGATAAGATGCCCTGGAGAAAGGGAGGGGGAGGAGGAGAAAGAGGATATTAGTGGATGGGGGAGAGAGAGGGAGAGAGGGAGAAGAAAAGAGAGAGAAAGAGAGAAAGGGAGGCAGAGAGAGGGAGGGGGAGGGAGGAAGAGCGGGGGAGACAGAGAGTGTGTGTGTGTGTGTGTGTGTGTGTGTGTGAGAGAGAGAGAGAGAGAGAGAGAGAGAGATAGTGTGTGTATGTGAGTGAGACAGAGAGAGACAGAGACAGAGAGACAGAACAGTAAGACAGTAGAGAGAAAACCAAGGCAGCAGACATTTCATCTGGGAAACAGAACTTTTCAGTCCCAGTTGCCTCCCTTGATATCACATGAATCAGGGATGAACTAGTCAGCTGAATTCTTTCCAGATTTCTGACTCATAGAATATGTGTGAAATAGAATAGTTGCACTAAATCAGGATTTTTGGGGGGTAGTTTCTTAGGGAATAATAGATAACCTAAATAGTCTCCTTGAGTCTCTTCTATTTTCTTCTATTTTCTATCAGAAGTTTTTAATATATATGCCACATATATTTACTATATACACATACATTCAATGTATATGTTTACCATAGTATTACCCTGTTTAACACTTTTCAATAGTTTTTAAATGCTCTTAGGATCAAAACAAAAATCTTCAACACTGTATTCAGGGTCCTGGTTGTTGAGCTGCAGCTGCATCTCCTGTTTTCAGCATCTGCTTCTGAACTAAAGTAGGCACTAGCTATTTTAAATTCCTCCCCAATGCTCAGTTCTAGAGTCTTCTGTTCTAGAGGCTACCCCCTCTTTTAGAAACCTTTACTCTATCTTATTTGGCTTCTTTTTAGTTAAGTTTTAAGTCTTCAGATCTTACTTCAAACATAAGATTTGCAGAGAAAACTTCCCTTATTTTTCAGATTAGATCTGCCTCTCATATTTCAATACATCTTCAATAGAGCAATCTTTATATACTAATAAGTCATAACAAAGAATTTTTTATCATTTGTTTCCTTCAAGAAATGCAAATTTTATTAGTTCTATAAATCTTGTTTTTCACTACATCCTTAGTGCCTTGCACCATTCTTTGCACATAGAAGGCACACAACAAATGTTTATTGAAAAAATGGATAGGTGAAAAATAACCTAATACAGATGGATCAATGCTTCTCAAAGTTCAAATGTGCAGATGACTCACCTAGGGATCTTGTTCAAATGCACATTCTGGTTTGGATGAGTCTGGTTTTAGGCCTGCGAATTGAGCCTATTTCTAGCAAGTTCCTATTTGATGCCTTGCTGTTGGTTCTGTACATCACTGTGAGTAGCAACGCTATATAAGAAGCATAATTAAGTCCTGTGGGTAACATGGAGCAACCAATTGAGACTAGCTAATATTTTAAACCTGAGCTATCATTTTAATTTGATTCAATTAATTTCAACAAACAATTATTGAGCCAACTATTTCCCCAGATAGGTTAATCAGGACGAAGATATGGATAGTGCACTCAAAAAATTCACAGAATAATGGTCATAACAAAAATATTAGTAAATCAAAAACTTTATAGTGAAAGTAAACTCCAAATATGGCTTTGAGCTTAAAATAATAAGTTGCCAATTTAATTTGGGAAGCTCAGAACATTTGAAACATATTAACAACCTACCATTACTATAAGTCATTGTTTTGTCTTATTTTGTTGTTTTTTTTGTCTATATGTGTCCATTTGAACTGAATTATTGGAGAATTGGTGATTTAAATAATTGGCATCACTTCTATACTCCATTTTCAGAATGAGCTGTGCAGCTCTTCAGCCTTTGTATGCTCTGGAAAACATGTTTGTGTGTGTTTGCTTTTCATGTCTGTTTATCTCTTTCAATCTCTAGTTGCTGTACAATCTGTCATTTCTATCTTCAACTTGGTAAATCCTTTCTAGTTTTACAGTTAAACTTGAATTAGAAAAGGGAATATGCTAGAGGGGCCTCAATGGTGATAGAAGGGGTTAAGTCTCAGCACTATGAAGCTATCCACAGCCACTGCAGCACAAGTTCCATCCCTCACCAGGGAGCTACCGTCATGGCACAGCAGAACTCTCTTGGATCACCTGCTGCTCCCCTCAGCAGTGTATTTCAGTTAATCTGCCTCTTCTACACCCACTCTGTCTCTGGTGAATCCTTTCACCTCCCTGCACCTCTGACCTATACCCTAGCTCTTGTATGCATAAATAAATAAATCTTTTAAAAAGAGAGAATATGCTAGAAAAATAAGAATATGAAATGGACAGTAACTGGACAGTAACTGGGGTAAAGTCCTGGGTGGAGGGTTTTCTAGAGGAGCTGAACATATATATGTGTATGTACACACCCACACCCACACTCACACCCACATCCACACCCACACACACAAATATATATATGGAGCAGAACAGAATAAGTTCATATATAGAGAGAGACCATATATATATATTATATATATATTATATATATGTGTATATATATACCTATTATTGGATTGGCTCCCACAAGAATGGAGGCAAAGGAATCCCATAATCTGCCCTGTGCAAGGTGGATGCCTGGGAAATTCAGTGATACTATTCAGTTCAGAGGTCTGAGAAACTAGGAGTCAATGTCATAAATCCTGGGCTAGTGTAGAAGTCCAAGAACTAGAAGTCTTGACCTGCAAATGCAGGAGAAGATGGGTGTTCCAGTTCAGACAGAGAACAAACCTGCCTTCTGCCTTTGTGTTCTATTCCGGGCCTCAGTGAATGGGATGATGCCTTCCCTCTTTGGTAAGGTTGGTCTTTTTTTTTTTTTTATTTTTCTAAAGTTTCAAATGTTAATCTCTTACGGAAACATCCTCAAAGACACACCCAGAAATGATGTTCTGTTAGTTATCCAGGCATCTCTTAGCACAGCTGACATATGAAATTAAGAATCACAGAACCCATTATTTGGTAGTTTGGTCTTTGAAGAAGTAATTCCTTTTTTCCTTTATTCCTTATTTAGATGTTTACCAAAAGGATAGTTCCTGCTAAGTTTAAGGCTAAGGTCTGCCTTGTTCACAGGCTGGTATATAGTACTTCACTGCAATCTTTTATTATGTCCACCTTTAGCTTTATTGCACCAATAGTCTCCTGGCTTCTCCGGGGAATAGTCACCATTTTTTAAAGTTCTTTCTTTTTGAGCACAAAACTTTCTGTAACCACTTCTAAAACATCATTTCTCCTGAGAGGAAGCTAATTAACTATACCCTTCTGGTTATTATTTAATCATTATTTTTGGAGTACCCAAAATGTGCTAAGTATCAGTCATTTCTAACAGCAAATCATTATTCAGAGCTTAGTCATTTCTTAATTTGGGTCCTTGAAACTACTTTCTTTATCCCATTTATTAATATTTATTAGGACCCACAGAGGGCAAGGTGCTCACCTTTTTAGATAATATAGGAATGTCATATTTCCTCTCCTCTAAGAGCTCTCTATGACTTGCTTCATCTCACTTTTCCAATCAGGCCAATGCATTCATTCAAAATAATCTCTTTGACCCAACTCTGTAAGAAACACTTCACTGTCCTAGTCCATGTATCCACTAGTTTTTCATTGTCCATGAATGAAATTTAAATTAATTTGCATCTCAAGCATTTTATATATATATATATATATATATATATATATATATATATATATATGAATTGTTCTTTCTGTACCAGTCAAGCTATCTCCTAAAATTCATGCCGTTCTCAGAATGTTTGCTATCTAAAAGAGAGATAAACAGAGGGAAGATACCTTTAGGCTTGGATATTTGTGGTTATTCATATCCCTTTGGACTGAAACTCAACTTTCCCCAAGGTTGTGGTAGCAGCTATTTAACTCAGGAGTCAGTGATGACATGTTTTTTTACATAATGTATGTGTCTTAGAAAAACAGCAAGCCTGTTTAGAAGAATCAGCACATTTTCACCTCTTACTCCCCCAAATGCATCCATAGTACTCAGCCTCTGTGTTCCATATGACAGAAGGCATATTTTCTCCTGCTGGAATGTAGGACATAATCTCACAGGCTACGCTTTATTCTTTTAGTGTCAGTTTATATTTTATTTCTTCACTTAAAAGAGCATGCAAATACAATTTTGGATTATTTGCTTGATCACCTTATAAATAGGTACTCCCATGGGATTTCAGTGCCCATTGCAATCTGTGGCAAGGGATACATTGATGCCCATCGCTTTACCCAGTGACAGCGTTTAATTTTAAAGTTTGTGGTGTTGATTAAAGTACCACTACTTTCTGGAGATTTCTAATGATGGTGGAATAGAGAAACCCAATCAGAAAAATGAAAACCAAAGAAAGCAAGAGCAGTTGCCTGTGGAGAAAAGGATGAAAGATGCTAACACTGTTTTGCTATATTTATCTCAGTATTACTTTCTGTGTGTTCTTAAACTGGTCCTCTCATTCACATGGGCAGTCAGAAATTCTCCACTAGGTATAATAAAATAAAGGGGAAAATTGCAGGGGAAATATATAGCAAGACAGTAATCCATTGGTTTAGATAGATCAAATGCCTGCCTATATTGTTTATGGGAAATAAGTGTCATCCCTTCCCCCCAAACTTCGCTATTTTCTAAAATGGATCCACTTTGAGATGTGATTTTTTTCTCTCAAGTTAGACCAGTTGGATTCCATCAATCATAATTGTGACGGATGGCAAGTGATTTGTTTCATTACATTGTTAATGGCTGTAGTGGGAACATTTGTGCTATTACATGAAAAGCTGTGGTTGTGTCGTTGTGAAATTTCCAAGGATAGAATTTTCTCTTCATTCTTTGTTTCAGCAATAGGCTCTCTTGCCCCTCACAGGGATGCACACTGAGTTTTAAATCCTTTTCCGCTTGGCTTGAGGGAATTTGCTTTTTTCCTGTGTGTCACTGAAAAGTCCAGTATGCAGGCACTTTCCAGCCAGCCAAGGCATAAAATGGCAAAAGCAATATAAATGCTGGAATTGATGTAAAAATTACCATTCCTGATAGACAAAAGTGGAAAAAAATGCATAAAAAAGAAACACATGTCTCTGAAAAGCGAATAAATTCTTGTGAACCTCTTTACTTGGTCAAATATCAACTTATATGTGAGGGTTTCTCTTGTAAAATCTGTAAAGAGCTGAGTAGAGCTGGCCCCAGAGAAGACAAAATGCAGAGGATCATGAAAAGCATTTGTCTGATATATCACAAAGGGGATAGGCTGGTTTATGCCTTTCATGCCAAGCATAATCTTAAACAAGTTTCAACCTTAAGTTAGAGATATTTTAATGTATCCATTTGACTCACAAACTCAAGCTTATGTTGAATTAAAAAGGAACCCTCAAAGCTCAGTTTTTAAAATACATCAAGTAAGATTTTATACATTTTTTTAATTAATCCAGATGTCATCAAAGGTAATTCTTAATGAGTTGACTGTCTACCCTTGAATCAATGACAGCAGTGGTTACCACTGGGGGGCAAGGGAGGCTTCTGCACCTCTGGGTCATTTTAAAGGTGATTTTATATTCTCAGCAACCTTCATCCCTATGGGTGAAACATTGCTGCAGTGTAGGCATTGAGACCTGGGGCCCTTTGAAATACAGGTTAATTCAAATCACTTTCCCAGTTGTTTAAATTGTAAACTAACCTACAAACATATCCTAAAGTTGCTAGCAAACATTTACCAGAAATTCTAGCAGAAGGGTCATTTCTTTCTTGGAACCTCTTTGAATTTAATAATGTTTCTTGTCCGAAAGCTTGAAGTTCTGCCCCATAGATTATTTTGTCTTCATTAACAACACCCTTGGGAAATTGGTAGGAGGGCTGGGTCTGTTTGTCCCTGTTTTAGAAATGAGGAGAAAGAGAAGTTGGTGACCAGCTCAAGGCTATTCAGTAACAGGACACAGACCTCACTCACAGTCTGTTCTCTGCCTTTCCACTGCCCGCAATAAATACGCCCTGGTGGGCACCTCTCCTCCCTTTGAGAACATACATATTCATGTGTTTGAAGTCAGCCATGGATATTGACATGGGCCACAACATATTGAAAAGAAGGGCAGCTAACAGAATGATTAAGACAACTGAAAGAAAACAAGAAATTTAATAATTGAAATGTCTTCCATCTTAAAAAAGAGAGACTAGATGAACCAGATAAGATGCAAATAAAACAAGAAAACAAAATACATGTAAAATGAAAAATGCAATTGGTTTTGTGTCTTCAAATGCTTAACTTACAGGATGGGAGAACACACAATTTAGCTTGTTTGGGTTTAGTCCTCCTAATATATTCTACAGAGTAATTTATTTTCAGAAGAAACCTCTCTGCAGTGCTCCTATATGATAATGGGAATTTATGCACATGAGTATTTGTGATCACATCACAGAGCAGTTTTGGGGAGAACTAAGGGGGAGGGGAAATTTACATTTTAAACATAGGGATGAAGGCTTCAAAAAACCTTCTAAATTTTCTATCACTCAATCTACGCACACGCACACACACACACACACATACTCCACGGTGAATTGTCTTATTTGGGCTAAGTGCTTCTCTAGTAAAGAACAAAACTTGTGAGTGAAAAGCGGCATAATGCAGAGAATGCTTGCATGGATTTGTTGATGAGAAGGTGGCTGCCCCTGAGATTGGAAAACACAGCTCCAGCAGCCCCAGACCTCTCTGACCATATTCACTTTGCTTACTCAGGAGCAGACAATGACAGGCAGGGACTTAGGGAGGGGATGAATCAAAGTCCCCCTTACCCCATGTCTCTCTGCTAGAAATGCTGTCAGCCTGGTGAGCTGACATGAAGTAGAGGATCAATTCAGTAGACGCAAATGTAAACAGGGATAAGCTCTGTGCGTGCACTCTTTCACTCTCTTTCTTCCTTCTCATTCTCTCCGTCTTTTTACACAAAATCCAGACCTTTGAGAGGGCAGGTGTTTTTTCCTGTCATGAAGGAAGCACTGCTCAGCAAAGTCATTGAACAGTAGGATTATCTTTAGCGTACAGCCACCCAGTTTTCAGTAAATTGTGATCAGGTATGGCCATTTCAAGATTGCGCTCCAGAGTGTGCCAATATCAGTGTGCATATTAGATCATTCTAATATGAACACCCATGGAAAAATGATGGCAAAGTCACAGCTGGGCACATTAATGAAAATAAAGCTTATTGAAGTAGTGAACTAATAGGTCTGTGCACCAAAGTTTATGGGCACAAGTCAGCTGTCACTGGGTAGGCTAAGGAGACATAATATTCTAGTCATTCTCTGGTGGAAGGAACATTAGCCTATTCTCTCTCTTAATTGATATTCTGCAACTGAATCAAGCATTGCTGATTGCTGACCAGCTCACACGTTCCCCATATGTCTCCAGATTGCTAAACTCAAATGTGCGACTGCAGCACATGATTAGTTTTGAGACAGCCAACTCAGTGGTGTTGCTAGTTTGCTTGTTTCTGTAAAGAACAGATGAAAATCAGAGCTTGGAAAAATGGTATTTTCACATTCTCTATGAGCTTATTGTCTCATATTTAACACAGCGACTCAGGATTCAAATTAATGTCACTGAGAACATGTTACTAAACACATTTGTTTGCCAGATCAGGTGAAATTACTGTGCAAGAATTTTGCTTTCTCCTCTAGTTATACTTCGGTATATATTCTGTACTAATTTGCTTTTCTGTATAGAAACAAAATTATGGATATAGTTACTAAAGATTAACCTCAGATTAGAAAAGCTTACATATTTTGGGAATCAACTGTTTATTAAAAATTTAGCTGTTAAAAATGAAAAACAGAATGCAGGATTTCCTGTCATCATCATCTCAGATCAAAGCTAAAATTGTAACTTCTCAACCACAAGTAAAACATGTTAATATTTTACATTTTTGTCTTTTATTTTAGAAAAAAATTTCAAAAATAATGCCAACCCACCCCAAAATGCCAGTTACTAATTTAAATAATATCAAGACCAATATTCACATGTAAGGTGCTGAGTTCGTCTAAGCAAATTAATCACCCCACAACCATACAGAAAGGGACAGAATTTTTTTCTCATTTTACAAATGAAACAGCAGAGTTAGAAAGAATCAGTATCTTATTCACTGTCCACAGCCCGTTTCTGGGAAAGCTGTATTTGAACCCAGGAAATCTGACACCAGAACTCAAACCTTAACTTCTCTTATACTGATCTCAGTGATAAGAAATAAATTCTAATAATTGAACCAGGTGATATGTTTCACAATGTTTCATTTTTAACTTAGGAATATTTATTAAAATAGGACAATGTGTACCGTATCATGAAACTCATACATTTTAAAATGATCTCTTATCCTTGGTCACTGTTAGGACAGAATGGAAGAGACCATGTAGCCAAATTATTTAGGTGATTGAAAAAGGACATAGCCTTTTATTAACTTACTGTATATTTTAAAGGGGAAAGATTCTAGATTATTCACACTAATGGAGTCTCATGTGTGTACATGGTTGGTAAGTGTAAATTATGGGACCTTGCTGAGGACTTGCAAATAGCTAATAATATGAATGGATCATGATGTGACTGTCTATGCCATCTCCTAGATTCTTGCGGGGAATACTTCAAAATAAAAGAATGTGTCTTTCCACAGGGTTATAACACCTCTTGACTTAATCAGTTTGCTTTATGCTCTCAGAGAAAGAATTCTCTAGTTTCACTCATCTAGAGAAAACCATAATTATTTTTGGTATTTGCAGTAGTGAAGAAAATCACCATTTTCTCTTGGGAAGCATTTTGGTGAAAACTGCAAGTAATTTCACAGCAAAATCTGATTCATTAAA
>NW_023604751.1:0-1095 GCF_014898055.3 Talpa occidentalis | reverse complement strand
TTCAATATGAAATAAATTCACAGTATAGATTGCTATTTTGAATTTACTTAAGAGGACCCAAGTGTGGAATTTAAATCTTAACCAAATATAGTTCTCTTTTAATAAGAGAACACTAGAATAAATTATATAGGTGCAGTGATAAAGTCAAATGAGAGTTTGAAAAGAAGTGGAGGAGGAAAGATGCTACCATTTGATAACAGAATTGAGTAGAATGTGTTAACTATCAAAAATATTAAATATCAGTAAAAAATTAAATATTTGTCACCACATAAGTCTTAGGCCAAGACTGACTTTGTTTGCTTACTATTATGATAGACAAGCTACCTATTATCTCAAAATCTCTATTTCTTCAACTTAAAATGGGATAATGATATATAAAACCTTATTCTTATAAAAAATGGTGAAAAACATATCTAATTTTACCTAGCAGGTAATATGTACTGTTGAGTAGTGAGGTAGCTGCAAAAATTCCCCCTGTATCCACAACCTTTCGGAGGGAACATTGCGTGTTTCCTGTCCAATCAGGAGTCTAATTCCCACCTGATGAATTGAGCCTTGACCTGTGACTTGCTTCAGTTTCTACTTAAAGTCTTAGCTTGGTTTCTTGGACCTTCAGATCAAAAGTATAGATTCCTCGACAAATGTTCTGGAAATAAAATAAATGTAGCCCAGTTACCACCATCTCTCCCCCCAACAGGCAAACACCCCTGCTCTCCATGCTGCCTTGCTGACATGTTTCTGAATGTGCAGGGTGTCTAGCCAAGGCCAGAGAAACACCAGATGAAAACAACTTAAATGACCCAACCACAGAAGTGTGAGCTAAAGAGATGATGTTATTTTAATCCACTATAATTCGGGGTTATCTATTATGAAGCAATAATGAACTGTGTAAGGAGTATTTTTATAAGAGTGTTTAAATTATCAAGGACATTACCTTAAGTTTAAGCTACTTTAGGCATCATGATTTCCACTCACACACAAAGGAGATCTGGAGAATTTTCTTTTCCAAAACATAGAGCATGCTTACACAGAATTTTTAATTCTCTCTGAAAGCATTGTTTTTATCAAAAAATGTCAGGAAATAACTTCAATAAA
>NW_023604750.1:0-1095 GCF_014898055.3 Talpa occidentalis | reverse complement strand
CCACACAACTTGGCATCCAATTGTCTTCCATTCCAGGAGCTCTGGATATGAGGCACTTGTGAGAATTTAAACCCAACACTATTTCACCTCCTCCCTGCTCTGTCCCCAGGGCAGTGGAATT
Source organism: Talpa occidentalis (assembly GCF_014898055.3). Lineage (NCBI taxonomy): Eukaryota > Metazoa > Chordata > Mammalia > Eulipotyphla > Talpidae > Talpa > Talpa occidentalis. The sequence goes on along the minus strand of NW_023604750.1, from coordinate 974 downwards.
CCTTACCTGGGCACACTGTCAGTGTGCTGCCAGTGTCAAACCAGAACTTCTCCAAACAGAGTCACAGATCTGTTCTCAAAACTCCTCAAACCACTGGAGCTCCTCACTGAGCTCTGCATTCCTGCCCCCAAGTCAGTCAGTGCAAGCCCAATGGAGAATTGGAACTGGACAGTAAATTTGGGCCAGAGTGCTGCCCAAAGTGGGAAAAAGTTTATCACATGCTACGCAGTGCCCTGCTGGTGTTTGGGGATCATGGAATAATGGTGCTGTGCAGAGTCAGCCCAGTTGTTCCTGGAAACCTTCCTGAGCAGATCCAAGCTGAGGGTTTGGCTTGAAAGCCAGGCTGGAGAGGGAGTGCATTCAAGGGATTATTGCAGCTGAAAATCCTTTCAGTTAACCCCAAGCCTTTAAAGTCCCTTGTTCTCCCCCCACATTAATTTTAAATGATGTTTTAGGATAAAGAAATGTCACTTACTTGGTAGAACTGTGAAAGTCGTCCCTGGTCCAAATAAGTTTTTCTCTGTGCTCACACTAAGCTAAGACCTATTCCAATAACTCACTCCTTCCTCATGGTTTTAAAAGTGTTGTAAAAATAGTGATGAAAAGCCATTAGTCCTAATTATCCTGGGTGCAAGTCCCTGAGAGGATCCAGAGGTAGATTTACTTCCAAAATTGGAAAGGTAAAAAAGGTTAATGGAATTGTTCAGTGATTGCAAATATCTTGGTTGAGTATAGAATTTTCAACGTCTTCCTTCCATGTTTGAGAACCTTCATGAGCTCTTTTATGTGTCCAGGATAAAAGGAATAGAGAAGAATTGTTGTTCTTCTGTTTCTAATCATTAGAGTCACCCATCTCCTTTCTTCCTAAAATTTCTCACCCATCATTCCCTCTTTATTTTTATTACAGGTCCCCATGGTGTTTATATCATTGTGGTACCCCGCCCATCGGTCTGCTCCACAGTAATACGTTGCTG
>NW_023604749.1:0-1097 GCF_014898055.3 Talpa occidentalis | reverse complement strand
ATATAGAAGGAAATATAGGCGAACACTACTGATTTGCACATAAAGACATCTTTACAGACACATCACCCAAAGCAGTGATAGTGAAGGCGAAGATAAACAGCTGGACTACATCAAATTAAAGAGCTTCTGCACAGCAAAGAGACAATAACAAAAACAAAGAGAAACCCCACCAACTGGGCAGAACATTTTTGTACCCAACACTAATGATAAAGGACTGATTACAAAAATCTGCAAAGAGCTGATGAGACTCAACAACAACAAAGAAAAGAATCCAGTCAAAAAAAGGCAGAAGAGCTAAAAAAGAAACTTCTCTGAAGAGAAATGCAAATGGCCACAGGCATATGAAAAAATGTTCAACATCACTTGCCATCAGGGAAATGCAAATCAAAACTTCCATGAGATCATCTACACCAGTGGAATGGCACATATTAAAAAACTAGCAACAACAAATGTTGGCGAGGGTGTGGAGAAAAAGAACTCTTCTGCACTGTTGGTGGGAGTGCAAACTGGTCCAACCACTGTGGAGAGCTGTGTGGAGATTCTGGACCTACTAAACATAGCTTCCATATGATCCAGCAATTCCACTCCTAGGTATTTACCCAAAGGACACAGAAACATCATTCCAAAGAACACCTGCACCCCTATGTTTATAGCAGCACTGTTTACAATAGCTAAGCTTTGGAAACAACCCAAATGCCCAAAAATAGATGACTGGATCAAGAAGATGTGGTACATATATACCATGGAATATTACTCAGCATCAAAAAAGATAAAACACATGCAATTTGCAGGCAACATGGATGGCACTGGAAGGGATCATGCTCAGCGAAATAAGCAAACAGAAAAGAAAAATACGGCATGGTCTCACTCATACAGAATCTAGAAACTTAAATAAGGACCAGGAAAACGAATAACTATAAGAAAGTGAAAATCAAAATCAACAAAAAACTACGAACCAGAGACACTTTTAGGGGGGTGGGGTGGGAGGGGAGGATTGGGTCAGAATGGGGGGCTGCAATTGTATGGGGAATATAAAAATAAAATTTATTATTTAAAAAAAAAAAGAAAGTTTACACTTTCATCAAATAATTGCATTG
>NW_023604748.1:0-1100 GCF_014898055.3 Talpa occidentalis | reverse complement strand
TGCGTCTGACTGTGCCTCAAGGGAACAGGAGTCGTGCAGCTTCACATGAAGTCACCTGGAAAGAGTGATGGGGGGTGGGGGCAACTGCTTCCAAGAAGGGGACTTGGGGGCTTGTGAGTCCCGGGCTGGATGAGCAGGGCGGAGAGGAACTGCAGGGCCCAGGAATGCAAGGATCCCCCAGCTGGGCGCTCGGAGCCACGACTCCATTTCCTCACAAATTGAACCTCCTGGCGGCCGCCAGGGCTTTGCCAACCAAACTGGCTGGCGAGCCTGGCTCCCATTCTTCCAGAACAGCCACATCACAGCAGGGAAGAGGGACCTGAGAGCCAGCTGGGTCTGGTGGGGACGCGGGGGACCGGAATAGGTGGGCAGGGTGGAGGGCACCGCGGCCCCATGTTGGAGTGCAGTCCCCTTCACCTGTGCTGCTGGCGCGCTGGGTCTGTCCGGCCTGCAGGCAATTGTCAGGGGACAGAGGGCAATTAGCAAATCAATGGATGATGCTTCTGTTTACGCTTCTATTACCAAAGCTAATTATTCCTTGTTTACATAAAAGGTTTGGCCTCTAATTGGGGCCAAGTGGCGGCGGTTTGCATTTCAAACCCGATCTTGCCTGTGTCAGTCTCCCCGCCTTCCGGTGCCCCACCTCGGGCCAGGTAGCGCTCAACCAAACAGCCTGGCGTCTAGACGCGCTCCCCAAAAGCGAGACTCACCTTCTGATGGCTCTTCCCCGCGTGGGACGTTAGCCAGGGAAAATCGGGTCTTTGAGCTTGTGGCCCGTTCACGTCTGCGTTTAACGTTTTAAGTCACCGTTGCAGGTTCGAGCACCCGCCGTCCTCCCTAAACCGCAGAAGGCCGAGTGTGGTGTGGGGCGGGCGGCGGGCAGGGTGGGTGGTTTGTCGGAGACTCTGGCATTTGGCGACAGCCAGGCGGTCTCCGGGGAGAAGGCCCAGGCCAGCACCCCCGCCCCGGGGTCGTGGCCCAGGGGTCCGACCCGGCTCTGGGCTCCCCGTGCGCACCCCGCCCCTGGCAGCCCACAGCCCCGCCGTGCGGCTGCGGGCGTTGATGTGCGCCCGCCGCTTTGAGCCCGGGGGGGCGCGTCC
>NW_023604747.1:0-1101 GCF_014898055.3 Talpa occidentalis | reverse complement strand
GCCTATTGGTTTTTGACCAGAAGTTCCATTCCCCCTGACCTTGCTCATCAGCCATCGGTTGTGTCCAAGAATCAAATCCACTTTGTACAAGACATTTGCCAGAGACTTGCAGAACTTTCTGACCAGGACGCATAGCATTGAGGAAGTGCTCCCCGACAGGGAAACTTACAAGTGGCGACATGGGTGAGGGGTGACCTTGGGTTCTTCACTTGAGTTTTACATGGCCCACTATGCAGTGGAGCCCCGAGTGTCTGCAGACCTGGCGGGAAGCGTTGCCTGTTGAACAGGGAACAAGACCTGGGGAGCTTTAAGGCACCCGGAAGTGTGAGCGTTCGTCGGTCTTGAATACCCGCGTGGACTGTGCGCGGACAGGCTGGCGGAACTGTCCCTGGATAACGGACGATGTTCCAGAACACTCACCCGCCCCACCGTTTGAGCTGCGGACAAGTCTGCTGTGTCTGACGTGGTTGGGTACCCGTGGCAGAACAGCTCACCTGGCTACGCGCCAGTTGTAGGCTGAGCGTCATGCTACCTGCTGCCTGAACGTTGTCGAGCCCCTTATTCTAGTCAAGACAGACTTGTGGGGACGGAGAAAGCTGCTAACACGTCCTCCCAGGTGCCCAGCGGCTAGAGAGGCGAGGACACCCTGAAGATGGCCGCTCTTGGCTGATTACCCTAAGCTTCCGTTTCTTCTGAGATTGAGGTAGGCAGACTTGTCTCATTGGATGGTATCCACATTTTGAAACGTACCGTGGCACCCCTATTTCTGCATGGGCCCCAAGTTGTTTATCCCCTGTGCCTTAGCCCTGAAGCATTTTACTTTCTCTCTCCGCGTTCCCTTGACCTCCCAGACGCCCGATGTGCCTGTTTAGTTTTATTTTGAAATTGAGGGAAAACAGCCCCCTTCAAAACGATGGGTCTGAGAGTGAACCCACCCGGATGTGGGTGGCAGGGGCCTCCAGCCCCTCTGAGGGTCCCCTGAGTACATCTTTGGGGTCAGATGTGGGGCCTCTGTGCTTCTCGTCCCACCTCCATGCCCCGCTGGACGCCGGGCCCCCAGTCTGCACCGGCCTCCCAGTCTGCACCGGCCTCCTTAGCACA
>NW_023604746.1:0-1105 GCF_014898055.3 Talpa occidentalis | reverse complement strand
TTGCTATAAAGCAGGTGTTGGTCAATAGTTTCATACGTAGATTGTATCAGTATTTCCAGCATTTCCTTAGGTCATTTCCAAAAAATATACAATTATTAGAACAGGCAGTAGAAATAGTCTAAGCTCACAGTTCTCTGCAGAAGGGTGGAGCAGTTGTCCTTTCCTCAGGAATGAATTACAGCACATAGTTCACCTCACCCCGCCAACATTTCATTCCGTCTCTCCATCTTCTTCAAGATTTTGATGCTACCTTTGCACTAGAACCAAGGACACAAAAAGTTCCATTATGTATAAGCAATAAATACTCTAGACTCTCAAAAAGGAACATTAGCTCAGTATACCAGCAAATGAAAAACTAAACTATCTTAAAGTTTAGGAAAGTGAAATAAAGGGTAAAGAAATAAAAAGGTTTTTTTTCCCTAATCATGAAATTTTAATGCCACAGGTAATTATCTGTGGATGCACTATATGTATACATACTCTCTCTCTCTCTCTCTCTCTCTCTCTCTCACACACACACACACACACACACACACACTTTTCCTGTGTCTCCAACAATCAGTTTGTACCTATTCCAGTTGCTACTGACACCACTGAGAATGTCTTGATGATAGAATATGAGGATTGGAGGAAGGTACTTGTATCCTTGTAGCATCCCAAGCAAGTGAGGAAGGAAAAGACACATGGGCCTAATTTCTGGAGACCCGCTCCTGCTGAATGTCGTGTCAGGAGTCCCTGAAAGGAGAGGACGGCATCGACAAAAACTTGGGGGGCCGAGGGGAAGTGGAGTGAGGTAGACACAGACACTCTCTCTGGTGCAAGTAGCTCCTGCTGAGGGTCTCAGCGGGTCTTTATTTATACAGTAAGGCAAGCGGTGAGATTACATCAACATAAGCATTGAAGTAGAACAAAGACAATCATTACATACTTTCTCATGAATGTACAGAGACTCCCTTGGTCTCATACCAAAAGGGCATTTTTCTTGGTTACCTTAAAAAAACATGAGGGACAATTAGTTTTCTTAGTACAGTTCATTTTCTAACATGATCAATTATTTCAGACAGCACAACATTTGGTGACAATCATTCTATTAAACTTTCCTAGT
>NW_023604745.1:0-1107 GCF_014898055.3 Talpa occidentalis | reverse complement strand
TCGCCTGTTTATCCTGTGGTGAGCTGAGCAACCCATGTTGAGACGACTGGGGAAGATTCCCAATTGGGAAGGTCAGTTTGGCTGGGGTCTGATCCACAGAGGATAAACAGAGCACTCCAAAGAGCACTGACTGGGGGGCACTCTGGCCCCAGGGTCATAAGGAATTAGAATGTGAGATGGAGGAGTCAGACAAAAATTGGAAAGTCTCCGTGGAGAAGTAGAAACCCCGCAGAAAACCAAAACTAAACAATTCTTCCCCAGTGTCTCCCAGAGCAGTTGGCCAGCGTTTCAAGTTTACTAGGGAAGCGTAGGCTTTGTAGGCGCTCAGTGTTTAAAGGTGGGGTACAGACAGAGCAAGCGAGCCTGAACCCTCTCCCAGGGTCGGGTCCCATGGTCTCGAGTCCCTTCAAGTTGGTAATCTGCAGCCACAAGAGAAACCTGAAAGGGGGTTAGTCCTGGCTGGGGGGCTGGGGCAACAGATCAAGCACCCAGCTCTTCATGTGACATAAGGATGGTCCCAGGGATTGTGACGTAACTACATTCCACCCCATGCCCCGCCCACACGCACATTCGCCACTCCTCTTTGTCCTGGGCCAAGCCCATTTATGAGAACCCTTCTCTAGGTGCTGCTCCTCATCACTGCTCTCTGGTTCTGGCAGAGAGCCAAGGGGGTGGCTCAGGCCTGATTATGAGGGTCTTCTGCAGGGATGCAAGTATATGGGTGGAGAAGGGGTTGGTTAAAGGTGGTAGGAGACATTTCCCGAATGCAAGCCTGTGTGAATTTCAGGAGGCAAGGAGCAAAAACAAAAAAAAAGTAAAGTCATCATTAGTATTGCCCCAAGAGTGGGAGGAGCCATGACACTATAGGATTTTGAAACCATGTCAGGGAGACTTGGAGCCCCTGCTTTCCCTTTCCACATCTTTGCGTAGTTTCATTAAAGCTTCCACATTTTGTTCTACAATTCTTGATTCATCGATAATAATAACAACATTTTCCCTGAGGAACAGGCAGGTGCCCCTTATCAGTTGTTAACAGGTCCAGAGCCCGCCGGTTTTGGAGTGGCCTGTGCCAGGGAGGGGAGCTGTCTTTGTGATGATGCTAAAGAC
>NW_023604744.1:0-1114 GCF_014898055.3 Talpa occidentalis | reverse complement strand
CATGTTTAAATATAGTGGGGTACCCAGATATAACAGTAATTTGAGCCTTTGCTAAGGCCATGAAAGTTTGTCAGTGATGAAAATTACTTTTAGTAAATTTCGGGCTTCTAATTGTGTCAAAGTGTACGCTTGCATTTCAGTTGTTTTGTGTTTCCTCCCAGTATCTCGTCTCTACCTTCTTTTCTTCTTTATCTTTGTCCTCCTTTTGTGGTCATGGATATACTGATACTTCAGGGGGTTCTCACTACTCTGATCAAATTTACAATTTTTCTCCAGCAAGAGGTTCCAATCAGAATTGTTAGAGTACCATGTCTATGGCAATGGCTTAAAGACTCTGTACTTAAGTCACATTTGAATTAACCTGTGCTGTGCTACAGGATCAGTATTTTCCCCTCTAACCATGAGGAAAAGGATTTTTTTTTTTCCAACATAAGTACAGGCAACAGAGTTATACAACAAAAGCATGATGAGTCCATAGCCCAGAGGTTGACTGGTTGAACATCCTCTGCTTCGGCCTTGCCTTTTTTATTCCTGCCATGCAGGTGTCCATCTCTCTAATTTCAGTCTGTACAAAGTCCTTCAGAATACTTTGTATTTCAAGCCACGAAACGCCTCAGCTTTCAGTGTTAATCTAATCACCCTCCCCTTCTGGGAGGTTTTATGAGAAAATACCAGAGCCCAGCAACCATTCTCATAGGTAGCTGTATTCTCCATTGGAGAATGCCCAGAAATCTCCCTGGAATAAGAATGCACAGTCAATACGCTCATTCTGTCTGTGTTGGGGGCTTGCTGCCCTAAAGGGAGCTGGACTTTTTGGAGAACACCTGTTTACTCTGCATACGGAGTTCCAGATTGTTAGAAGTTCTGCAAACAGAACTTCTTCCCAGAAGTGACTCCTGTTCTCTAAGGACATACTGGCTTGTGCCATTTTCCCTACTAACCAGAAAAGCTGTTTTCGGTAGTAATTTATTAATCTGTATATGCAAAAACCCAAATGCATGCTATTTTCTTGTTCCCATGTTCATATCTTTAATAAAAGCTTGGGCTAGGAGAGTGAAAGGCAGAGCTGCTCTTGATGGCTCTCTCCCCAGCATCCCCCCCACTGCAAATTCAT
>NW_023604743.1:0-1117 GCF_014898055.3 Talpa occidentalis | reverse complement strand
GTGTACAAGTGAGCTCAAGTCACCCTATCTGTAAGGTCAGCCACCATCCTTACCACCTACTGCGCCCCCGCGCCCCCATTTGAGGGGGGGACGTGTGCAGCCTTCTAGCTATCCTGGCTCATCTTTGCTCCTGGGGTGCGGGGGTCGGGGGCGGCTTTCCAGCCTTTCCTCCAAAGCAGTGAGGTCTCCCCTGAGGTCCTCGGCTGGCTAGGTGACCTGAAATACTAAAGGAAGGTGGGGGACTCTCTGCAGTATTTTAAAGCCAATAGGAAGCATCTGTTTATTCACAGAGAGACCCCAGGCTGTCTCCGCTGCATTGGGAAGGCCACAGCGAGCAGTGGCGAGAGAACGCCATGGAATGAGAATGGGAAGCGCGGCCTGCGCTGGGGCTGAGGAGCCAGGCACAGCAGGAAATGAGCCATTCTCTGGTGGCCTTCCCTGTGATTCAAGAGCCCCAGTGAGGAGCAGAGAGGGACCAGGAGTAAAAGGGGGCCTTTGCCTTCATTTACCTCCTTCCCAGTCACTTGGTGACCGCAGTGGTCGGTCCTGCACCTCACACTGGCAGCCACAGAGGGAACTGGCGCTCAGAGAGGTGAAGCAACTTGCCCAAGGACACACAGGCCGTGAGCGGCAGAGTAGGGGTTCCTGTGTGGGGAGAGACGGCCGGGGTTCCACCAAGTGCATGTTCCTCTCACTCTTCAGCCTCTGGAAGTAAGAAGGGCCCCTGCCTGGGAAGTAACAAGTGAGAGGCCTCACATAGATAAAAAAAGAAACAGAGAGGAAGCTGCCCGCCCTTTAAACAGGGTGGCCCAGGAAAGGGGAGGTTCCAGGTTCCCTGCCCCACCCGAGGAAAGGTGGAGCTGAGCAGGGCGGAGGAGAAGCTGACGAGGAGACTGGGGGAAGGAGAAAGAAGATCTGGAGGAGGCACATGGAGCAGAGACATGGGGAGAAGCTTCACTTGCTTCCTGGCCAGGGACTTGTGCCAGGGACTTGGGGGCCACGGAAGGAGACACTTCAGAGACGTGGTGAGAGCGCCATGGGGAGGCTGACTGTCAGCATGTATTTTGACTTGTAGTTTGATTTTGCTCTTTTCCTTCCAGACTGTCTGCCCTCCTGC
>NW_023604742.1:0-1121 GCF_014898055.3 Talpa occidentalis | reverse complement strand
CTGGGAGGTTGGGTAGCTTTGGGTAACCTAGTTCACTCCCCAAGTATAGGGTTTAAGATACATGGTTCAGACATGTCCCCATCCCAGGGTCTCCCCAACCATCCCTTGAGGCCAGTCTGGCCTAAGTTTCTCATTTTGTAACTGAAGGGTAAGTCCTCAGGTGGGGTTGAGATGGCAGGCCCCTTTCCTTTGCAATTAACACTCCCAGTCTTGCTCTTTCCAGAGTGAAATTACTAGGCATACCAGGGAGTGAATAAAATCAAACACCTTGGAAACACATGGAAGGGGAGCCAGGTTCCTGTGTGGTAGCCAAGATCTCACCAACAATGAGCAGAGGGCCCCTCGGTGTGTCCCCCTCCAGCCCCATTACCTCTCTGCATCGAGGAACATGAGGCGAGCCACATTGTAACATGGGCGGGCTTCGAGAACTGTGCAGTTGGGGTAGGCCTCCCTGAAACACAGTGCACCATCACCCGCTGCAGGTCCCACCCACCTCCCGGCTTCCACCCCACACCTCAAGACACACACTCCCAGTTCAAGATCCCTCTTTCTGAGTTTATAAAAACTAGAGTTCCTTAGGACCAAAACCTTGAAATTCCTCCTCACCCTTATCCTAGTGGGCCCAGCAGTGTGGGAGCCCAGGATCCAGCAGGGATATGAGGGCACGCCTGCCTGCAAGGGGCTGGGAAGCCACTCTGGGGGCTGACTCTTGCCCCAGGCTGTGGACTTGAAGTTGAGAGAAAATGTTTCTAGCACGGGCTGTTCTCTTCACCCTGTTCAACTTATATGTCCTTAGAGCTTTGGACTCTAAGAAGAGGAAACACTTTCTCAAAGTTTTCTCATAACAGTCTCGGGAAGGCTAATGATTACCTGGCCTGGTCTTACACCCATCTCTACATTCAAAGGTTCAAGATCAAACACAGCAGTATCACATAAAATGGCCCCTATGTGATCCTGAACAAAGGATTGTAGGCAACATGCCACAATTGACCAGTCTTTATCTCAGACACTGGACATACAGAGGTGAAAGCAGTGTTGATTGTAATCCCAAAAGTCACAGTCCTGAATGCCACAATCCTGAATGTTGAAATGCTTAAAATCAAAGTTCCTGATGTTGAAAT